>NW_006934434.1:2432-3032 GCF_000298275.1 Orycteropus afer afer
CATAGTCTCAGTGGTTCCACCAGGCTCTATCAGACCAGCAAATCTGGTCCCCCCGCCCCTTTTTTTCTTCCCAAGTGATTCTGAGTTTTGTTCTACATTGTTCTCCCTCTCTATCCAGGATCCCCTACATAGATCCCCCTCTGAGTGGTTGACAGTGGTAGTTGGGCACCATCTAGTTCTTCTGGTTCAAGGTAATTTTAAAGTTCATTTATTATTTCTTTTATTACCCAGTCATTTTCAAGGAAGGTATTACTCAGTTGCCATTTATTTGCTCTTTTTCCATTTATCTTCCTATTGTTGATTTCTGATTTTACAGCATTGAGATCTGAGAAGAGGCTGTGCAGTATTTCAATGTTTTTAAATTTATTAAGATTTGCTTTGTGGCCTAATATATGGTATATCTTGGAGAATATTCCATGTGCACTGGAAAAGAATGTCTATTGAGCTGTTGTTGGGTGAAATGCTTTGTAGATGTCTATAAGCTCAAATTGGTGGATTATATTGTTTCATTATTCTGCGTCTTTGTTGTGTTTATTTCCAGTTCTGTTTTTCATTGAAAGTGATGTATTAAAGTCTCTTACTATGACTGTGGAGTCATCT
>NW_006934435.1:0-612 GCF_000298275.1 Orycteropus afer afer
TCAGTGGAGTGGTATGTTCACAAGCCATATCATAAACAGTTGAGTACAAAGAAACTCAAGGATTAGAGAAAATCATTTCAGATTGTTGAAGCTAATGCAGAACATGAAGCTAGAGACTTTATTGAATACCTACAGAGCTGACTGTAACACCAAACCCCCCAAAAAATAACCAAACTCACTGCCATCAAGTTGATTCCAACTCATAGTGACCCTCTTTGGGTTTTGAGGAGGTAAATCTTTATGGAAGTAGATTGCCCAGTCTTCCTTCCGCAGAGTGGCTGGTGGGTTTGAAGCACTAGCCTTCCAGTTAGCAATCAAGTGTCTTAGGTACTACACCACCAGAGTATATGATTGTAACACCAGTGACAGGAAACTTGTTTGAGACAGAAATAAAACAGAATGAAATCATAAAACAATGAGGATTATATTCTACTGTTGTGTACATCTTTTCCAGGGCATTTCCTCACTTGTTAGGGAATCAGCTGTGTATGTCTCTGTGTTCTTGGCCAAAGTGGAGAATCAGTGAGTATCTATTAAAGGCAAAAACATTTCAGGAAGTCATGGAAAGATCTCAATGATGACTTCTTATATGGAAATTATCCTTTGTATATT
>NW_006934435.1:2237-3078 GCF_000298275.1 Orycteropus afer afer
AAAGGGGATTAAAAGCCAGGAAGCCAGAGAGAAGAGCAATCAGCCAAAGGGATTAGGTGAGGAGAGGAAACTCAGGCCCTCCCAAAGCAGCAGGACAGGAAAGCAGGAGAAAGGCAATAAAACCAGGAACCTGGACAGAAGAGCTTTCAGCCCCAGGGATACAGGGGAGGAGAGACAACTCAGGGATCCCCAACCAGCAGGCTGGAAGAGCAGGAGAAATGGGATTAAAAGTCAGGAAGCCAGAGAGAAGAGCAATCAGCCAAAGGGATTAGGTGAGGAGAGGAAACTCAGGCACGCCCAAAGCAGCAGGACCGGAGAGCAGAAGAAAGGGGATAAAAGCCAGGAACCCAGACAGAGGAGCAGTTAGCCCCAGGGACAACTCAGGGACCAAAGCAGCAGGCCAGATGAGCAGGAGAAAGGGGATTAAAAGCCAGGGAGCCAGACAAAGGTACAGTCAGCCACAGGGACCAAGGTGGGCATGAAGCAAGAGGTCTCCAACAGCAAGACAAACTTATCTGTCAGTTTGTCCAACTGTGGTGACATGTAGATGTGAGTTTTGAGGCTTAGCCTCTGGTGTTAAAACCCAGCAAGATGTACCTGGTGCACAGGTAACAGCCCAGCTTATAGACTGAGACAGACTAGGAAGAATGAAGAGGCCATCCACTTATCAAAGAATTGGCCAGGGAAAACCTTATGAATAGCAAAGAAACACTGTTTGGTACATTACCGCACACCTTTAGGAATAGTCATTGAGGTTAAAAGGATGTCAAAATAGGACTGGGAAAGAGCTGCAACATCTGAGTAAACCCAGCCTTACTCATATGGAAAAGAGAAAGCTTTC
>NW_006934436.1:0-2918 GCF_000298275.1 Orycteropus afer afer
CCTGACACAAGCCATGATATTTCCAATCGCCTGGTATGCATGTGAGAGCTGGACAATGAATAAGGAAGACCGAAGAAGAGTTGATGCTTTTGAGTAGTGGTGCTGGCGAAGAATGTTGAAAGTACCATGGACTGCTAAAAGAACTTACAGATCTGTCTTGGAGGAAGTGCAGCCAGAATGCTCTTGGAAGCAAGAATGGGCAGACTTCGTCTCACCTATTTTGGTCATGTTGTAAGAAGGGACCATTCCCTGGAGAAGGATGTCATGCTTGGTACAGTGGAGGGTCGAGGAAAGAGGGGGAGGCCTTCAAGGAGATGGATTGATACGGTGGCTGCGATGATGGGCTCAAGTATAGCAGGGATTGTGGGGCTGGCGTGGGATCTGGCAATGTTTCCTTCTGCTGTGCATGGGGTTGCTATGAGTCGGAAATGACTCGATGGCAGTTAACAACAACAACAACAACATAATGAATAAGTAGAATCTTGCCGGGAAAAGAAAAGGGAAAGGATATTTCATGCAAAGGAAGTCATCTAGGAAAAAAATCATGGAAGTTGAAAAATGTAAGGTGCATTTCGAGGGAAATAAATAGAAAGGTTTTCCTAAAACTTTAAAGAGTAGAATCTGAAACAGATTAAACTAAATGTGATGATTGGAAATAATGTGGCCAGATGAAAAGCAATTTATTTTCTATATATCTTGAATTTATTTCTAATTTGGTCCCTGGTTGTAGTTAAATATATTTCTCATTTTTTATGGGTTTTCACTTATAATAAGCATTTTACAAATACTGAAGCATAATGATCAAGATGCATTGATCATTGGTAGTTAAATTTGGAGAAATGTGGAAATAGTAGACTTACATGACAGATTAATGTCCACTTAAAATCTGAGTGACTGCCTGTTGTTACAAAATAATATTTGGCCTATGCTGACAGAAAATCTTTATTTCTTCTCCATATATCTCTTTGTATTTATGG
This sequence comes from Orycteropus afer afer, assembly GCF_000298275.1. Lineage (NCBI taxonomy): Eukaryota > Metazoa > Chordata > Mammalia > Tubulidentata > Orycteropodidae > Orycteropus > Orycteropus afer. The sequence goes on from NW_006934436.1 coordinate 978, forward strand.
AAATAAAATGTATTTGCTGTCAATTTTTTCCTTCACTTGATACATTTTTTGAACAATTCTTCGTTATTGCAAATATTGGATTTTTGTTTTATTTAACTTATTTTTCCTTCGCAATATTTCATCCTTTTGTTTTCTTGTCATATTGCATGGTTTAGGATATCTATTACAGTATTAAATCCTAAAATTGATCATAGGTGTGTATATATATATATATATATATATATATATATATATATTTTAAATTGTGATTTTGATGAAAGTTTACAGGGCAAATTAATTTTCCATACACCAGTTCATGTATACTTTGTCTCATGACATTGACTGCATTTCCCACAATGCAACAGCTCCCCTCCCTTTCCTCTCCATGGTCACCTCTTCCCTGTATCCTTCCCTCCATTCACTCCTGCCCCCAATCTCTGTCTCTGTGCACACACAGCCCTTCTATTCTCTCATGATTGTTCTCTCCAAGGACTGTATCTACCTAGTGTAAATTTTCACCTCATATGCCTGTCTTTTTTTGGCTGGAAGCCAGAGGTGTGGGTTTAATTCCAGACCTGATGGGCAGCTAGGGGCCATAGTCTCAGTGGTTCCATCTGGCTCCATCAGACCAGCAAACCTGGTCCCTTTTGTTTTTGAAATGATTTTGAGTTTTTTTTCTACATTGTTCCCCCTCTCTATCCAGGATCTCCTACGTAGATCCCTCTTCGAGTGGTTGACAGTGATAGCCAGGTACCATATAGTTCTTCTGGTCTCTTAGTCGTATAGGCTGAGGATCTCAAGGTGTACCAGTTGCTTGGACTAATTGTTTCCATGAATCTTTTATTTTCTTTTTTCTTTTCTCTGGTTGAGGAGAGACCCATCATTGCTCCTAGATGGCTGCTTGCAAGCTTTTAAGATCCCAGTTGCTACTTGCCAAAGTAGGAGATGGAACAATGTTTTATGTAGTGTGTTATGCCATTTGAGCTTTAGGTCCCCTGCGACTATGGTCCCGAGCCCACTGGTTCAACTACTCGCTTCCTCTGGGTAGCTGGCTGTGGCCAAGAAGTGACTACAACCTTGTCCGCTGTCAGCTCTACTATACACCTGGGAATTCTTACAGAACATACCGATACATTTGTAGAAACATTGTCTTCCAACCCTATACATGGTCTTGGGTACACTGCTCCCTGCATAGACATACCTAATAGTTCAGCCTGTCCTCCCATTTATCTACCCGTATACCCGTGTTTGCCTTCACTACAACACATTACTGTATGTGCAAATGGGTTCATCTTTGTTGTCTGTACCTCCCATGTACCTGTCTACGTCTTCCTCTTCCTCTGTGCCATCATGTTGGTTAATCACATTTCGTACTTGCCCTTCTCTTCATTCAAATCAGTACTTGTCTGTACCTATCTAACCAGTGTTTTGCAGATTCTACTTTATTATTTAGGGTTTCAATAGTATTCCATTGTGTGTATGTACCATAGTTTGGTTATCCATTCTTCAGTTGTTGAACACCTAGGTTGCTTTTATCTTTTTGCTATTGTAAATAGTGCTGCAATGAACATGGGTGTGCATATGTCTGTTCTTGTCCTGGCTCTCACTTCTTTAGGATATATACCTAGTAATGGAAAGGCTGGGTCAAATGGTATTTCTAATTCCAACTTTTTAAGGACTCTCCATACTGCTTTCCACAGTGGTTTTACAATTTTACAGTCCCACCAGCAGTGTATGAGAGTCCCAATCTCTCCACATCCTCAACAGCATTTGTTATTTTCTGTCTTGTTGAACCTTGCTACTAGTGCTGGGGCAAGATGGTATCTCATTGTTGTTTTGATTTGCATCTCTCTAATGGCCAATGATTGTGAACATTTCTTCATGTTTGTTGGCCACCTGAATATCCTCTTTGGTGAAGTGTCTATTCGTATTTTCTGCCCTTTTTTTTTTTTTTTTTTTAGG
>NW_006934437.1:0-3248 GCF_000298275.1 Orycteropus afer afer
CTCTGGCTTCCTGGCTTTTAATCCCCTTTCTCCTGCTCTTCCCGCTTGCTACTTCGGGCATCCCTGAGTTGTCTCTCCTCACCTGTAACCCTGGGTCTGGGGATTAAATCTAAGACAATAAAATATTGGGTAGAAAATCTAGGGAGAAAATAATGGGATCTAATATTTTATAATAATAGGAAACAATTACTACAACAAATGTACAAATAGAAGGCAAAAGAGATAAATAGGACCTCACAAAAATTAAAAATTTAGTCTGAGTTCCACTAAGATGGCAGAATAGGCAGAAAGACTGCACAGACCCTCTTCAACAAAGAAAAGGAGAACCAATGAAGACAGATACAGAAGATAGTCCTGGACCACTGAGCTTTGAAGGGAATAATATAGAAGTGAACTAAACTCCAACTAGAAGAAGAATTTGCATGAAAACACCAAAAAAAAGGAGACATACGGAGATGTGGTCTGGCAGAGATACTGACAGCACAGACAGCTTGGATATTGCTGAGTGGTGTTAGGACCTAAGAATTAACCCTGCTAGCCAGGGATAGAATGGAGGACTGCTCTGGTGTCTGGTGAATAAAAGGGGAAGCAGCGGAGAGTAAGGCAGGCTGAGCTGTGGACTCTTGCCTGTCTGGAGGTGCAGCCATTTTGAATGTTTACAAGTGGCTTGACCACTTTAGATATTTAAAACGACAGTGTTCTCCCACATTCCAGGGACTTAAGAAGAGGTTCCATTTGCCAGGAACCCCAAGGGCATTCCAGACCGGGATGACTGGAAAGGTGCAACATTCCCCTTGTTACTCTTATATCCCACACCCTCTTGGTGAATGAAGGTGAGTCCATCCCTCACTTCCACCCACCTTCAAAGCCAGCAGAAATTCCATCCCAGTCTGTGTGCTTGGGCAGAGCCTAGGTGTCCTGCCCCACCCTGCCCCGATTTTTTTCTTCTTTTTTTTAGTTTGTTTGTTTTTGTCTGTTTTAAAACTACTATTACTATTATTACTTTTGTCCTTTTTATTATTATTCCTTATTCTTCCCTTCCCAGGTTCAAGTTTTCAGCTTTTTTTCTTTTCTCTGTTCCTGGTCCCAATTTTTCTTTTTTTCTTTCTCATGGTTCACTCCATTCCTTATTTCTCTTTTGCATTTTTCCCATTTTTTTCTTCATTATTTTCCTTTTCTAACTTTTTTCTCTTATTTCCCTCTCCCCAGATATTGCAGGGCTTTTGTTTGCTTGTTTGTTTGTTTTTCTTCTATTTCCCTTTTTGATTATTGTTCCTGTGTGATTACACAGTGTATTTTTTTTGTCCATTTGCTATTGCTCTTTTGATGGTTATTCAATTATTATTTCTGTCTAACTGAGAGGAGACAGCAACACTCCACTTAAGACACATGCACCCACACAACCTGCAGCTTCACTTACTGAGAGAGATCCACGACTTCCTTCTTCACCAATGGGCCAAAGATGAACAACTACCAAGAAGAACCTGACTCACAATTAGCTGCTCTTCACAAACAGTTAACAGAGACCTAAATACAGCAATGTCACAATGTCTCAGAGACAACAGACCCTCATAGTCCACACAAATAAGAAAGATAAAGTCATAGAAACAAGGAACAGGATACAGACACAGAATGTTTCCCTAAGGAAGAAACAGAATTGGAACTCCCTGATAAGGAATTCAAAAGAATTATATTTAGTTATCTTCAAAGGATTGAGAGACAGAACAAGGGAAACACAGAAAAATCCCTAGAAGAATTTTGGAAGAAAATAAAAGAAAAACAACAAAATAAATGAAAAATTAGAAATGATTCAGAATCTACAAATAAAAATCCAGAAGATTAATGCTAAATTGTCAGAAATAGGTAACACACTGAAAGGGCAAGGGAGTAGAACTGAAGCAATAGAAGAAAGAATTAATGAAATTGAAGACAAATACCTGAATTCTTCTTTGGTAAGGGATCAATCAGAAAAAAAGAACAAAACAAAATGAAGAAAGTCTAAGATCCATGTGGGATACCATCAAAAAAAATAAAATAAAATAATAACATATGTGTCATTGGAAGTCCAGAGGAAAATAAAACAACTAAGAAAATTCTCCAAGATTTGTTGGAAGAAAACTTCCTGATAGGATGAAAGATGAGAATATATCCATTCAGGAAGTCCAATGAAGCCCAAACAGGATAGAAACCAAAAGAAAATCACCAAGGCATATCATCATCAAACCCATCAAAACCAAAACAAAGAAAGAATCCTGAAAGCAGCATAGGAAAAAAAAAAAATTACTTCCAAAGGACAATCAGTAAGAAAAAGCTCTGATTTCTCAGCAGAAACCCTGCCAGTGAGAAGGCAATGAGATAGTATATATAAAACCTTGAAAAAGAAAAGTGTTCAACCAAGAATTACATACCTGGCAAATTGTCCCTCCAATATGATGGTGAAATTAGGAGATTTCCAGATAAGCAGAAACTAAGGGAATTTGTTAAAACCAGAGCAACCTTACAAGAGATATTAAAGGGTGTCCTTTGAACAGAGAACCAAAAATAGCAAACAACAAACCGACCATTAATACACAAGATGACATAACCCAGAAACCACAGCTATGGACATATCCAAAGTAAAATGAGCTTACAAGATTGTAAACAGGGAACCAGAGACATCAACTGGCAAATAAAGACAACTACAAACCAAAAAGAGAGAAAATACTGTGTAGTTACAGAATTTTTAAATGGTGAAGAAGTCAAGAAAGTTGCAAGATAGAATGGACTGTTCTAAAACAATTATCTCAGGGATAAAATTATTAATAACAGGGTAACCTCAAAGAAAAATGATAAACCTTCATGCCACAATCAAAAAGAGGACAAGCACAAATATTCAGGAATACTAAAACAATAGCAACAAAGGAAATGATAACATGATTCATAAACATAATGAGCTCAGCACAGAAAATAATATGGGACAAAGAAACTGGGGACAACATGAAAAAACAAATAAAAAAATGACAGCAACCAATTCATAGTTGTCAATAATTACACTGAATGTTAATGGATTAAATGCACCACTCAAGAGACAGAGAGTTGCAGATTGTATAAGAAAACAAAACCCATCAATATGCTGTCTACAAGAGATACAACTTAGAGACAAAGACAAAAATAGACTAAAAATCAAAGGTTGAAAAAAGATACATCAAGGGAATGGCAACCAAAAAGAGCAGGAGTGGCAATATTAATTTCTGATCAAGTTGACCTTA
>NW_006934438.1:0-962 GCF_000298275.1 Orycteropus afer afer
TTTTTTTTTTTTTAAGATATCACTGAGGATGGTCTACTAATGATTAGTAGTTTAAAGATTTCATAATGACATAGCTTCTAGGATTACGTTTTTCCATGTTTTTATTTGGTGCTTTCTTTCCTTACAGTGGAAGAAAGGATATTAGATATTTTGAGTCTTGGCTTTCCTTGGTTGAATGCACTGTTATAAAATTTTTATCTTTATATAAAAATTGCAGTGCAAGGAGACTGTTATGCCAAACATCTGTGTTCAAGGTGACTTCATTTTTGAGCTGAGTGATGGACTATACAACTTGCTCTCATAATAATTTTAATTGAATAATTGAGCAAAGGTGATTACATTTTCAGGGAAAAAACCCACCTGTGTAATATTTATACACAGGTAATAAATCCAATAGCCCAGTAATCTTTAATGTAAGAAAAATATACACAAGAGTACACACTATTTCCTTTTTCAATTATAAAATAGTGTTTATGCTTCTACATTTGCTGAATCTTCTTTTATTAACTGAGAAAAGTACTTTTGTTTACCTACCCTCAAATCATGTGAGTTACCTTCATTCTTATTTTTAATGATCTTTAACAAGTATTTTTCATTGTGACTTTAATTAGCCTTAATTTTATACATACAGGAAGTAGAATATTAAATGACCTTTATAAGAACAAAGATCTATAGTAAACAATTTTCATTCTTATTTTAATCACCAGGAAGCATAGGATTTTTTTTTTATTTGAAAATAATAATCTCATCATAGACTTTAAAAATGATTCACCCTTTTCAATGAATATTGTTTCCTGGGCCACTTGCAATAGCATTTGTAAGATATTTTCTCAGACAACATTAATATTTTCTTGTTTAACTGAACATATGCTAAACATAGCACACCTGCTTTTTTCTTGCTCCAGACAAAGAGACACACAAACACATACACACAAGTATATCTGTATATGTATTTATATATG
>NW_006934438.1:2160-3121 GCF_000298275.1 Orycteropus afer afer
TAATACTAAATTTTCAGAAATAGATAACACATTGAATGGGAAAAAGAGTAGAGTTGAATAGATGGAAGACATAATTAGCGAAATTGAAGCAAAATACCTCAATACTTCTTTGGAAAGGGATCAATCAGAAAAAAAAGATCAAAACAAAATGAAGAAAGCCTGAGGTTCATGTGGGATACTATCAAAAAGAATAATCTATGTGTAATTGGAATTCCAGAACAGGAAGAGACAAATAAAACCACAGAAAAAAATGTCAAAGACTTGTTGGATGAGAATTTTCCTGGTATGAAAGATGAGAATATATCTGTTCAAGAAGTCCAAGGAACCCCAAACAGGATATACCCCAAAAGAAAATCACCGAGATATATAATCACCAAACTCACCAAAACCAAAGACAAAGAAGGAATCCTGAAAGCAGCACAGGAAAATCGAAAAATTGCCTACAAGGGGTAACCAATAAGAATAAGCTCAGATTTCTCAGCAGAAACAACACAGGTGAGAAGACAATGAGATGGTATATATAAAACTCTGAAAGAGAAAAATTTCCAACTAAGAATTATATACCCAGCAAAATTGTCCCTCAAATATGACGGTGAAATTAGGACATTTCCAGAAAAGCAGAAATTAAAGGAATTTATTCATAGCAGACTGACCTTACAAGAGATGTTAAAGGAGTCCTCTGGACAGAGAACCAACAACAGCAATCAACAACTGACCCTTAATGCACATGATGGCATAACCCAGTTATAGAAGTATTGAAAGTAAATAAGCCTACAAGATTGTAAACAGGGAACCAGAGACATTAATTGACAAATGAGGACAACTACAAACCAAAAAGAGGGGGGAAATTTTGTAGTTACAACTTAGGCAAGTAGTGACTGGGATCTTAAAAGCTAGCAAGCTGCCATCTAGATGCAACGATGGGTCTCTCCTCGTCAAGAGCAAAGAAGAATGAAGAAAA
>NW_006934439.1:0-862 GCF_000298275.1 Orycteropus afer afer
AGGAATGGGTGTTGGATTTTATCAAATGACTTTTCTGCATCAATTGATATGATCATGTGGTTCTTCTCCTTTGTTTTATTTATGTGGTGGATGACGTTTATTGTATTTCTGATGTTGAGCTATCCATGCATACCTGATATGAATCCCACTTGCTCATAATGAATGATTTTCTTGATATGCTGTTGCAGTCTGTTGGCTAGGATTTTGTTGAAGATTTTTGCATCTATATTCATGAGGGATATTGTTGTGTAGTTTTTCTTTTGAATGATGTCTTTGCCTGGTTTTGGTATCAAGGGTATGCTTGTTTCATAAAATGAGTTAGGGAGGATTCCATCCTTTTCTGTGTTTTGGAATAGTTTGAGTAGGATTGGTATCAGTTCTCGGAATGTTTTGTAGAACTCACCAGTGAAACAGTCTGTGCTGGGACTTTTTTTGTTGGTAATTTTTTTTTTTTAAAATAATAATATTTTTTTTTATTGTGATTTGGGTGAAAATTTACAGAGGAAATTCACTTTCCATACAGCAGTTCATATAACACTTTGTCTCATGACATTGACCACAATTTATGACAATGCAGCAACTCCCCTCTCACTTACTCCCAATAATTACCTCTTCCCTGTGTCCATCCCTTCATGCCCTCCTGCCCCCTGACTTGTCTCCTGGTGCATAAGCAATCCTTCTTTCTCCCATGATTGTTCGCTTCTAGGAGTATATCTACCTCAGGTAAACATTCAACTCATATGCTTGCCTTTTGCTTGGCTGGAAGCCACAGTTGTTCGTTTAATTCTAGACCTGATGGTCAGCTAGGAGCCATAGTCTCAGTGGTTCCACCAGGCTCTGTCGGAGCAGCAAACCTGGTCCC
>NW_006934439.1:1767-2862 GCF_000298275.1 Orycteropus afer afer
AGTTGGTGGATTATATTGTTTAGCTCTTCTGCATCTTTTTTGAGTTTCTTTCCATTTGTTCTATCTTTCATTGAAAGTGGTGTATTAAAGTCTCCCACTATGACTGTGGAGTCATCTATTTGGCTTTTTAACTCTTTTAAAGTCTGATTTATGTATTTTGGGGCTTTTTCATTGGGTCCATTAGATAATAATTATTTTTGTATCTTCATGTTCAGTTGATCCTTTAATCATTATATAATGTCCTTCCTTGTCTTGTATGGTGGTTTGTGTTGAAGTCAGTTTCATGAGAAATTAATATTGCCACTCCTGCTCTCTTATGGTTGCCATTAGCTTGATGTATCTTTTTCCAACCTTTGATTTTTAGTCTATTTTTGTTTTTATCTCTAATGGGTGTCTCTTGTAGGCAACATATTGATGTTTCTTTTTTCCTCTTACCCAATCTGCAATCTCCGTCTCTTGTGTGGTGCATTTAATCCATTAACATTCAGTGTAATTATTGACAAGTATGAATTGGTTGCTGTCATTGTGAAATGTGTTTTTTCATGGTGTTCCTGGTTTCTTTGTTCTGTATTATTTTCTCTGCTGAGTTCATTATGTTTTTGAATCATGTTATCATTTCCTTTGTTGCTGTTGATTTATCATTTGCTGAATATTTGTGCTTCTCCTCTTTTTAATTGTGATGTGAAGGTTTATCATTTTTCTTTGAGGTTCCGCAGTGATTTATAATTTTTTGCCTGCTTTTAGAACCGTCCATTTTATCTTAAAACTCTTTTGACTTCCTTATCATTTAGAAGTTTTGTGACTACATAGTATTTTCCCTCTTTTTGGTTTCTAGTTGTCCTCACTTGACAATTAATATCTCTGGTTCCCTGCTTACAATCTTGTAAGCTTATTTTACTTTGGATATGTCCATAGCTGTGGTTTCTGGGTTATGTCATGTTTTGTATTAATGGTCAGTTGTTGTTTGCTATTTTTGGTTCTCTGTTCAAAAGACTCCCTTTAGTATCTCTTGTAAGGTTGGTCTGCTCTTAACAAATTCCCTTAGTTTCTGCTTATCTGGAAATCTCCTACTTTCACCATCATATTTGAGGGACA
>NW_006934440.1:0-577 GCF_000298275.1 Orycteropus afer afer
AGCATAATGCCCTCCAAGTTCATCCATATTATTTACTGTTTTGCAGATTCTACTTTATTCTTTAGGGTTGCATAGTATTCCATTGTGTGCATGTACCATAGTTTGGTTATCCATTCTTCTGTTGATAGACACTTAGGTTGTTTCCATCTCTTTGCTAATGTAAATAGTGCTGTGATGACTACGGGTGTGCACATATCTGTTCTTGTCCTGGCTTTCACTTTGTTAGGATTTTTACCTAGTAGAATTGCTGGGTCAAATGGTAATTCTAATTCCAACTTTTAAGGACTTGCCTTGCCATCCTGCTTTCCACAGTGGTTGTATCATTTTACAGTCCCAATTTACATTTACAATTTACAGTCATCATTTGCAGCAGTGTATGAGAGTCCCCAACTCTCTGCATCTTTGCAAGTATTTGTTATTTTTTTCTTATTGAACTTTGCTACTACTCCTGGGGCAAGATGGTATCTCATTTTTGTTTTTATTTGCATCTGTCTAATGGCTGATGATCTTGAGCATTTCTTCGTATATTTGTTGGCCACATGAATATCCTCTTTGGTGAAGTGTCTATTCATGTCTT
>NW_006934440.1:1844-2494 GCF_000298275.1 Orycteropus afer afer
CAATCTCTTTTCTGGTGTAGAGGAATCCAAGTGATTTTTGAATGCTGATCTTGTTTCCTGCCACAAGGCTAAATCTCTCAATTAGTTCCAGTAGATTTTTTACTGAGTCTCTTGGGTTTTTCTAGGTATAGGATCATATCATCAGCAAATAGGGATATTTTTACTTCTTCCTTAACAATTTGTATGCCTTGATTTCTCTTTCTTGCCTTATGGCCCTGGGTAGGACTTCCAATACAGTGTTGAATAGGAGTGGTGAAGAAGGCATCCTTGTCTGGTTCCTGTTCACAAGGTGAATGGTTTCAGTTTCTCTCCATTGAGAATAATGTTGTCTGTTGGTTTTGCATAGATGCCCTTTATTATGTTGAGGAATGTCCCTTCTATTCTTATTTTGCTGAGAGTTTTGACCAGGAATGGGTGTTTGATTTTATCAAATGCCTTTTCTGCATTGATTGGTATGGTTATGTGATTCTTTCCTTTGTTTTATTTATGTGATGGATGACAATGATTGCTTTTCTAATGTTGAACCATTCTTGGATAACTGATATGAACCCCGCTTCATAATGAATGATTTTCTTGATATGTTGTTGCAGTCTATTGGCTAGGATTTTGTTGAAGATTTTTGCATCTGTATTCATGAGGGATATTGGTCT
>NW_006934441.1:0-803 GCF_000298275.1 Orycteropus afer afer
CTGTTGGAGACCTCTCTTATCCCCCCCACCTGGGTCCCTGTGGCTGACTGTTCCTCTGTCTGGCTTCCTGTCTTTTAATCCACATAGTGGAATACTATGCTATATTAAAGGACAATGAGGGATATGGGAATCATATCACAATCTGTATGAGCCTGGAGGACACAATGCTGAGTGAAATAAGTCAATCACAGAAAGACAAGTATTGTATGAGCCCATTAGTGTAAAAAGACAGAGAAGGGTTTGTTTGGGAAAGGGAACTCACTTAGTAGGTTACAGGGATGGGGAGGGAAGGGGAAGGATGAATTTCAGGCTAGTTGGGACACACATGCTGATGTGTGTAAGGGAAGGGATGTATGGAAAGAGTGTGTGACCACCATGATAACATTAGGAAATAGGAGGACACCAAATAGTGCACATAAGGGATAGACAACAGATGCTAATACCAACCAGTGTGCCCACAATACTGCATTACCATTAACACCAAATACCAGGCTACAGATAAACACATAAGCACCTGAGAGGATCAGATGGGGGTTAATGAACAGGAGTATACTCTAAACCAAGGATAGATTCAGCAGAGGCTAATCTTACACAGATACTAGTGATAAAAAATACACACAATCCTTACAGAAACAACAGAAGACAGACATAGAGAAATCCCTCACAGACACACAGACACTGTGGGAGAGAGATACAATGGATCTACTGACTCAGGACCATAGTACTGGGGGACACCAGACTCAATTGGCACAACAAAATACATAAAAGCCTTGCTCCTCATCCTACCTACATTGGCGAGTAGT
>NW_006934441.1:2333-2870 GCF_000298275.1 Orycteropus afer afer
TGTTACTTAAGAGTATATTGATTCAAGAATATGAAAATGTGAAAAAGCACATTTCCTGTCATTTTATAAATAAGACTGAGTATTAAATGTGAAAATTATGTAATACATTTTGAACTATTTCTGGAATTCATTTCCCGAATACCCATAATGCCTACTTAACATTAATCCACATTTCTGCCCCCAGCTTCAACCAACCACTAATTTACTTTTGGTCTTTATAAATTTGTCTTTTCTGGATATTTAATATAAAGAAATAAGATGCCTGCATTAACCATGCAAATGGTTAAGCATTCTACTACTAACTGGAAAGTTGGTGTTATGGATACCTAGAGATACTATAGAAGGCAGGCCTGGTTGTCTGGTATTGAAAGGGCACAGGCTTCAATAAATTTAAAAACATTGAAATATTCCAAAGCATCTTTTTGGATCACAATGCTATAAAATTAGAAATCAATAATAGGAAGACTAAGGGAGAAGGAATCAAATATGTGGAAACTGAATAATACACTGCTCAAAAGCTACTGGATAACAGAAAAA
>NW_006934442.1:0-1459 GCF_000298275.1 Orycteropus afer afer
TTTCCTTCCATAGATAAAACTATCCTTGACTTTTTAGAATAATAGACTAATGAAATATTTGTCCTTCTGTGATTGACTTATTTCACTCAGCATGATGCCCTCCAAGTTCATCCATGTTATGCTGTGTTTTTCAGATTCTACATTATTCTTTAGGGCTGCATAGTATTCCATTGTGTGCATGTACCAGAGCTTGGTTATCCATTCTTCTGTTGATAGGCACCTAGGTTGTTTCCATCTTTTTGCTATTGTAAATAGTGCTGTCATGAACATGGGTGTGCATATAATTGTTTTTTTCCTGGCTCTCACTTCTTTAGGATATATACCTAGTAATGGGATTACTGGGTCAAATGGCATTTCTAATTGCAACTTTTTAAGGAATCGCCACACTGTTTTTCACAGTGGTTGTATCATTTGACAGTCCCACCAGCAGCGTATGAGAGTCCCAATCTCTCCACATCCTCGCCAGCATTTGTTATTTTCTGTCTTGTTGAACTTTGCCATTAGTACTGGGGTGAGATAGTATCTCACTGCTGTTTTGATTTGCATTTCTGATGGCTAATGATAATGAGCATTTCTTCATGTATTTGCTGGCTGCCTGAATATTCTCTTTGGTGAAGTGTCTATTCATGTCTTTTGCCCATTTTTCAATTGGATTATTTGTCTTTTTGCTGTTGACGTATTGGAGTTTTCATAAATTCTACAGATAAGTCCCTTGTCAGATATGTCATTGCTGAATATTTTTTCCCAATCTGTAGGTTCTCTTTTGACTCTTTTGAAGAAGTCTTTGGAATCACATAAAAAATTAATTTTGGGAAGGTCCCATTCATCTAGTTATCTTGTGCTGTTTGTGCATTTTGGGTTATGCTTCATAGTCTGTGGTCCCTAAATTTGCCCCTAGTTTTTCCTTGAGGATCTTTATTGTTTTAAGTTTCACATTTAAGTCTTCAATCCATCTGGAGTTAGTTTTTGTGTATGGTGTGAGGTACAGATCTTGTTTCATTTTTCTGCAAAAGGATATCTAGTTTTGCCAGCACCATTTGTTAAACAGACAATCTCTTCCCTATTGAATGGATTTTAGCCCATTGTCAAACATCGGCTGACCATAGGTCGATGGATGTATTTCTGGGTTCTCAATCCTATTCCACTGGTTTATGTGTCTGTCATTGTACCAATACCAGGCAGCTTTGACTACTGTGGCTGTATAGTAGGTTTTAATATCAGGAAGTGTGAGAACATCGACTTTGTTCTTATTATTCATTAGTGCTTTGCTTATCCAAGGTCTCTTTCCTTTCCATGTAAAATTAGTGATTGGTTTCTCCATATTCTTAAAGAATGTTGATGCGATCTGGATGGGGATTGCTTTGGGTAGAATTGACATTGTTACAATGGTCAGTCTTCCTACCCATAAGCATGATATGTTCTTTCATTTATGTAGACCTCTTATGGTTTCTTGAAGTAG
>NW_006934442.1:2239-2737 GCF_000298275.1 Orycteropus afer afer
TCACTACGGAAGTAGACTGCCCATCTTCCTTCTGAGGAGTGGCTGGTGGGTTTGAATCGCCAGCCTTCTGGTTAGCAGTCACGTGCCTTAGCCACTATGCTACCAGAGCTCCACATTTCTTCATAGTGTCCTGATATTATCCTTTTTATTTCAGTTGGTTCTGTTGTGATGTCACATATTTCATTTCTTATTCGTGTTATTTGTATTTTTTCACTCTTTACCTTTGTTAAATTTGCCAGTGGTTTGTCAATTTTATTCATCTTTTCAAAAAACCAACTTCTAGTTTTGTTGATTCTTTCTATTGTCTTTCTATTTTGTTTCATAGATTTCTGCTTGAATCTTTATTATTTCCTTTCTTCTGGTGACTGTAGGCTTTCCTTGCTGTTCTTTTTCTAGTTATTGGAGACATTGGTTTAACATGTTGATTTTGGCTCTTTCTTCTTTTTTCATGTGTGCATTTATTGTTATAAATTGGACTCTGATCACTGCTTTTGCTGT
>NW_006934443.1:0-603 GCF_000298275.1 Orycteropus afer afer
TTGAACTTCTTCAATGTATATATTCTCATCTTTCATGATATTAAGGAAATTATCTTCCAACAAATCTTTGACAATTTTCTCTATGGTTTTATCTGTCTCTTCCTGTTCTGGAATTCAGATTACATACATGTAAGTTATTCCTCTATGGTATCCCACGTGAATCTTAGACTTCTTTTAGTTTATTTTGATCATTTGTCTAATCGATCTCTTAACAAAATAGTCTTGATGTATTTGTCTTCTATCCCATTAATTCTGTCTTCCATTGATTCAATTCTACTCCTTTTCCCATTCACTATGTTATCAAATCTTAGTATTAATCTTCTGGATTTTTATTTGTTGTTTTTGCATCATTTTTAATTTTTTATTTTTTCAATTTGTTCTTATATTATTTTCCTAAATTGTTCTAGAGTTTTTCTGTGATTTCCTTAATTTTATCAGTGTTTTCCTTGAAAACACTTGTTTTCCTTTCCATTGAAGGTACCCAAACATAATTCTTTTGAATTCCTTAACCAAGAGTTCAAATGCTGCTTCTTCCTCAGGGATGTTTCTGGGGTTTGTATCCTGGCCCCTTGTTTCTACTACTTTCTTTTGCTTTTTTTGTGT
>NW_006934443.1:3238-4285 GCF_000298275.1 Orycteropus afer afer
ACCTTCCTTCCGAGGAGTGGCTGGTGGGTTTGAACCGCCAACCTTTTGGTTAGCAGTCAAGTGCCTTAGGCACTATGCTACCAAAGCTCCTAGTTCTACTAGCGGCTATTTAATCCACTTCTTTATCCTTGTCTTCAAAGTTCAGGGTTCCAAGATGGTCTTCTATATTTGTTTCAATTAGTTTCTCATTGCTTTGTTGCAGAGGATCTGTGTAGCTTGTCTTCTTATTCTGTCATCTTGCTGGAACTCCTGTTTCTTTGAATGATTTTTACTGTAATTTTTAACTAGTATGTAATTTGTAAAAACTTTTACAAAGGGCATTATTTGAAAAATGTGTTCATGGGAGCTATTCTTTTCATATTTTTCTCTACTCCACACCTTCATTCCATATGCCTCAGTTAAGCTTCTTATACCAGACTTTAAGATAAATTTATATAATTTTGAATTGTCACCCAAGTTTGGGCTAAAATTTTATTTTCCCCACAAAATCCTTACCTTCCGAGTCTGGAAGAAGGGATAAAGCAAAGGAGAACTAGGCAATTCTTTCCCTTGCAACTTGTTCCTTACACTCTTATATTGCACTCATTATTCTAAAGATGGAATTATCTGTTTTTTACTGTTTTTATCCATTCACGAGCCACATTAGGGTTAATAATTGCAATATTTTTAAAATTTTAAAAACTAATTTCCTTATACACTAAAAGGTGAACTCTAAATCTACCAACTATTTGCAATTTTTATTTTTTGTACCAAAGAGTGTTGATTCTAGATTTAGTTCAACCCCTCACAAAACAATTTATCTTAAGATAGACATGTTAACTTTTTGTTTTGTTTTGTTTTTGGTAGGATTTTTTTTTTCTTTCTCAGAGTTTCAAGCTTTCATTTTAAAAATATACAATGTCATCACCCTAGTTCTGATTGACAAGACAAAATTAAAATTGTTATTATGATCAATGATAAACCTGCCAAGTATTTTTTTAGGTGTTATGATATTTTAGTTTTTTTCTGCATGTCAAATGGGTATATCTTCATTTCAATCTAAATCCT
>NW_006934444.1:0-1334 GCF_000298275.1 Orycteropus afer afer
TGTTGTTGTTGTTGTCGTGTGCCATCGAGAGCACTAATTAAGCATAGAGCTCATCGTAAGCACATACGGCTTTAGACCATGAAAGATCTTTTCATCAAAAATGTATTTTGAAGAAACAGAGAAGCTGCCAAGTTCCGCAGCTCTCATTTGGATGTAAACAGAAATCGTAATCTCTCCAAAATAATTATTTTTGTAAACCTTAAGACTCACAATCAGATCTGCCAGCTCTGTGAAGCGTCAGCTGAAAATATCCCAAATAACTACTGCTAATAAACACTGTAGCCTGATAAGCAAACAGTTTACAAAAGCATCAATGTTTAGGAGTCATATAGACTAACACTCCACATTTCGTATATCCTCAAAGCAAGAAGTTGCATGTGGGTGTTAGAGTTGTGGCCCAAAGCAGCAAAGGGTCATGGCTGTAGACAGCACTTGGGACCTAGATTTAGGAATGCTGAGTCTCCCATTCTTAATTGTATGACCTGGGACAAGGTCTTTCACTTACTCACAAGTTTCATTTTACAGAAAACTGAGGCACAGAAGATGCTGTGAGAATCCTTTTGGCTCTAGCATTTTGGTGTCTAGACCTTCTGATATAGTGGAAAAGAGCACATCTTGAGATTAGCACCTTTGACTCAACAAACATAAATGCTACAGAGATATAGTTTGAGTAACAAGAATTATCATCATTATTCAGTACTTCACCTACACGTATGATGTTTCTGACACACCAACAATGGGACATGCATTTTGAGCTGATTTTGCCAACAGAACACGAGAGAGTTGCACTGGTTCAGTGATCAAAAAGAAGTTTGGGAAACTTTGTATATTACTAGCTGGTTCTTAGAGTCACTCTGGGTATTAGTATAAAGCTCTGAAAAGTACCAAAGTGAAAAAACTCTTTGGCCTGAATTTACTCAAATTTATTTAACCAGGATCCCCTCCTTTCTTTGGCCACAACCCCTACCCTAATATTGCTGATGCTGTTGTGAGTTGCCGTTGAGTTGGCTCTGACTCGTGGAGACCTGTGTCTAACAGCACAGACCGTTGCCTACTTCTGCCCCATTTTCATGGTCACTGGTGGTATGTTTAAGTCCATTGTTGTGTGCATTGTGTCAGTCCATCTCAGTGAGGGCTTTCTTCATTTTTGCTCACCCTCTACTTTACCAAACACAATGTTCCTTTCTAGTGCTTGGTCTTTCTTGATGTGTCCAAAGTAAAAGAATCAAAGTCTTGTCAACCTTGCTTATAAGCACCATTCTCTTTGTATTTCTTCTAAGACTGCTTTGTTTGTTCTTCTGGTAGCCCATGGTATTTTCAATATTCTTTGCCAC
>NW_006934444.1:2049-3071 GCF_000298275.1 Orycteropus afer afer
AAATGCTATTTGGAGTTAGAAGCAACAGCAATTTGTTCCTCAGCACTCTTTCAGCCCAAAAATCCTCAGAATTTCCTGGGAGCCCCTTGATTGTGCCACATAAAATATTAGCAGCAAAAGAAATTCTTTGTTTTCTCAGTACAGCTTTCTTGAGGCCTCTTTTAGTATTGATCTCACCACAAAAGAAATTTAGGAATCTTTTAAAGAAGTAGCTAGAGCTAGAAAAACCCCAGATGGACTCTCTTGTTTTCCAAATGACAGAAGGCGGCAGAAGTGGCAAGATGATCACAAAGCTAATTAGTGGCAGAACGAGTCTGAGTGCCCCATGTACTCTCCCCATGTCCCTGCAGAGCAAAGGGGCACATATATATAACAAAACACACTCAGCACTAAAAGAAACATTCTTATAAGAACATCCCAAACAACTGAATTAGCGTGCGATGAAAAAGTCTTAAGTTGCCAATCCCAGCAGCAGTTTCTACTTCCCTCCTACCTTTGTTTCTAAGTTAGTTTAGCTCCATTTTATGGGGTGAGGGGAGAATAAGGGATTAAAAGTCACTTATTTTCAAGAATAAAAGTTAAGTTACAAAAGGAATATGTACTCATCGTATAAAATTTAGAGAATACAGTTCAACGTTAAAAAGAACATTAAAATCACCTGAAATCCTATTTGAGCTTTTTTTTTTTTTCAAATATATTATAGTAAAATCATTCACTTTACAATAATAAGATATTCTTCTTGTACTCTTTGTAATTTGACCATTTTAGTATTGTAAAGGTCACCTTCTGGTTTTGATTTGTAAGAGCTCTTTAAGTATAAGGTAAGTCTGGGTCATGTTGCAAATGTCTTCCCCAGTTTATTGTTTAGCTTTCTATACTGCTTATGGCTTCTTTGTTTTTATGCACTAAACTATAGTAATACTTTCCTTTAGGAGCTCTGGTAGCATAGTGCCTAAGGCACTTGACTGCTAACCAGAAGGCTGGCGGTTCAAACCCACCAGCCACTCCTCGGAAGGAAGGTC
>NW_006934445.1:0-849 GCF_000298275.1 Orycteropus afer afer
TGTGAGACCTCCTACTTTGTTTTTCTTCTACAATAGTGCTTTGCTATCTGAGGTCTCTTTCCTTCCCATATAAAGTTAGTGATTGATTTTTCTATATCCCTAAAGAATGTTGATAAGATCTAGATTGGGATTGCATTTAATGTATAGATTGCTTTGGGTAGGATTGACATTTTTCAATGTTCAATCTTCGTATCCACAAGCATGGGATGTTCTTCCATTTATGTAGATCTCTTATGGTTTCTTGAAGTAGTTTTTTTATAGTTTTCTTGGTAGAGATCTTTTGTGTCCCTAATAAGATTTATTCCCAAATACTTTATTCTTTTAGTAGCTATTGTAAATGATGTTTATTTCCTTATTTCTTTTTCAGCAATATCTTTCCTAAGTAGAGGAATCTAATGGATTTTTGGATGTTGATCTTATATCCTGCCACAGTGCTAAATCTCTTAATTAGTTCCAGTATATTTTTGAGTGAGTTTCTTGGGTTTTCTAGGTATAGGATCATATCATCAGCAAATAGGGATAGTTTGTCTTCTTCCTTACAAATTTGGATACCTTTGATTTCCCTTTCTTGCCTTATGGTCCTGGCTAGGACTTCCAGTTCAATGTTGAATAGAAGTGGTGATAGTGGTCATTTTTGTCTGGTTCCTGTTCTCAAATTAATGGTTTCAGTCTCTCTCCATTGAGAATACTGTTGGCTGTTGGTTTTGCATAAACGCACTTAATTTTGTTGAGGAATGTCCCTTCTATTCCTACATTGCTGAGAGTTTTGATCAGGAATGGGTGTTGGATTTTATCGAATGCCTTTTCTGCATCAATTGATATGATCATGTGGTTCTTCTCCTTTGTTTT
>NW_006934445.1:2489-3154 GCF_000298275.1 Orycteropus afer afer
ATTCTATCTTGCAACTCTCTTAACTTCCTCACCATTTAGAAGTTGTGTAACTACACAGTCTTTTTCCTCTTTTTGTTGGTAGTTGTCCTCCCTTGCCAATTGATGTCTATGGTTTCCAGTTTACAATTTTTTAAGCTTATTTACTTTGGATATGCCCATAGCTGTAGTTTCTGAGTTATCTTATCTTGTCTATTAATGCTCAGTTGTTATTTGCTATTTTTGGTTCTCTGTTCAAAGGACTCCCTTTAGTATCTCTTGTAAGGTTGGTCTGGTTTTAACAAATTCCCTTAATTTATGCTTATCTGGAAATCTCTTTATTTCACCATCATATTTGAGGGACACTTTTGCTGGGTATATATATTTTATTTATTGTGATTTGGGTGAAGATTTACAGAGCAATTTCACTTTCCATACAGCAGTTCACATATACTTTGTCTCATGTAATTGACCACAGTTTACAATGCAACAGCTCCCCTCCCACTTCCTCCCCATAGTTACTTCTTCCCAGTGACCATTCCTCCATACTCTCCTGCGCCCTGTGCTGTCTCCCTGTGCATAAGCAGCCCTTCCTTCTCCCATGATTTTTCTCTTCAGGGCGTGTGTCTACTTGAGGTAAATGTTTAACTCACATGCCTGTACATTGTTTGGCTGGAAACCACAGGTGT
>NW_006934446.1:0-3071 GCF_000298275.1 Orycteropus afer afer
GAAGAATGCAAAAAGAAAAACAAGCAATGGGGTTAGTCATGAGAAATAAAAAGGGGGGGGGGTAACTTAAATTGGGGGCGGCAGAATTTCAACCAGGCACAGGGAAAAGAAAAAATGCTGAAAACTAGGACCTGGTAGGGGATAATTAAGAATAATAATAAAAAGGACAAAAAGTATTAATAATATTAGTTGGTTTGAAATGGACAAATACAAGCAGACTAATCACCGGGAAAAAGAAAGTGAAAAAGAATAATAAATAAATAAATCGGTGGAGTACTCTGTAGGGCACCCAGGCTCCGCCTGAGCACACTGACTGTGATGGAGTTCCTGTGGGCCCAGAAGGTAGGTGGGAGTTGGGATGGCCACACCTCCGTTCACCAAGCTGGTGTATGGTGTAGTAACAAGAAGAATGTCATACCTTTTCAGTCTTGCAGGCCCCGAGTATCCTTGGCATTGCACCAATAAAGTCTGTAAAGCAGAAATACTGGTTTTCAAAAGGTTTAAACCTAAGAGACACCATTCTAAACCTTTCTCCTGCAGTCACTGCCGGGCAGAGGCAGCAGCCTGAGATCCCCAAATCAAGAACAAGATCAATTATAGCAGCTTGCCAGCAGCCAATACAATATTCCAGTGGGCAGTGGCAAAGACCTGTCTACAGTGACTGATTTTGTCTGTAATTTGGGAGGTGAGGGGGCAGCGGGTCACAGACACCATTCCTCTCACACAGGTGAGATCTCATTGGTGCACCAGAAAGGCTAATTCCTTCCTCTCCCAGCAGATTACAGAGTGGGTGTGGGTCAGACTGGGAGACACTGTGCTTTTCTTTCCCACAGTTATTGGGACCACAGATCACTGGCAGTTACTCCCCCAAATCCACCACAGCCAGCTAAAATTGTGCGCATCTTTGGCGCTGCAGGTGGGCGTTATCGCAGACAAACTCCAGAGCCTGCCATTGGCGGTCTGGCTGGATTGAGTCAGCACTGCAGGCAGAAGGGGCACAGAGAACAAAGAAACTGCAGCTGAGCCTGGTCCCTGAATTTTGCCCTGGAGCCATGCTTTGGTGCTGTGGGGCTGTGGAGGCGGGGGCTTTGAATGTGCATGAAATTGGTGTCCCTTTAATAATACAAATCTTTCCTGAGATAGAGCCGTGGTCTTACAAATAAATACGTCATAAGTAAGAGCCTGCTCAGGCACTCCCCCGAGTCCTACGCACCTGAAATTGCATGCATCTTTGGCGCTACAGGTGGGCGGTATCCCAGATAAACTCCAGAGCCGACCATTACTGGTTGGGCTGGATTAAATCCCCACCACAGGCAGATGGGGCACGGAGAGCAGAAAAACTGCAGCTGAGTGCCCTCACTCCAATTTTGCCCTGGAGCTGAGCTTTGAAGCTGTGGGGCCGTGGAGGCGGGGGCTGTGAGTGTGCATGAAATTGGCAGAAATTTGTGACCCTCTAATAATACAAATCTTTCCTGAGATAGAGCTACAGTCTTACAAATAAATACGTCATAAGTAAGAGCCTGCTCAGGTACTCCCCGGAGTCAAACACATCTGAAATTTTGTGCATCTTTGGTGCTGCAGGTGGGCAGTATCAGAGACAAATTCCAGAGCTGGCCATTGGCAGTCTGGCTGGATTGAGTCAGCACTGCGAGCAGAAGGGGCACAGAGAACAAAGAAAATGCAGCTGAGCCCGGTCCCCAAATTTTGCCTTGGAGCTGCGTTTTGGCACTGTGGGGCCACAAAGGCGGGGCTTTTGAGTGTGCCTGAAATTAGCAGAAATTTGTGACTCTCTAACAAGAGGAATTTTTTCCTGAGGTCGAGCTGCGGTCTTCCAAATAAATACCTCATCAATAATATCCAGCTCAAAGCCCTAATAACTGACCCTAGCAACACTAAGCTTTCCCTCTTCTGCTCCTGCCTTCTCCGCCAATAACTTCACTCATTCAAAAGAAGAAACCATATTCAGCCAATTACCATAAAACCTCATGCTTCAAACTCTAAACCCCCTGTAGGACAAACAGAAACACATATCCACACTACACACATAGATTCCACCATCACAAAGAAAACAGCAAAGTGACCCAACACACCTAAATCAATATTAAGATAAAACACACCAGCTTCAGCTTTTCAAAATATTGAACAGTATAGCCAAGACAAAACAAATCAACACGTAACCAGCACCTACAGACAACATAAAGAGACAATGCTCTACCAGATTCCAAGGACTTAAGAACATGCTCTGCTTTCCAGTAACCCCAAGAAATCTCCTAACTGACACTACATGACTGAAAAGGTCTTAGTTTACACCTTTTTTTTTCCTTTCTCTTTTCTTCTCTAGTGTTTAACCCCATTACTTGTAGGGTTTTTTGGTTTTCCTTTTTTTTCCCCCCTTTTCTATTTGGTAGTTTGTTTTCTTTCTTCATTATTCTCCTTCCCTACCTTTTTTCTTTTAGTGACCTATCCCCAGATATTGCATATTTACTTGTCTTCTTTTTCTTTTCTCCACTTTTTCCTTTTTTTGGGGGGGTTAATATTCCTGTGATTTCAGGGTGTATTTTTTTCTCTATGTGCTTTTAGTTTTTTCTATGGTTATTCAATTGTAATTTTTGCCTAACTGACTGGGAGACAACAACAGTCCCTATAAGATACAAGTAACCCGCATCTCCTGCAACTTCACTTACTTAGCAAGAGCCAGCACCTCCTTCCCCACCAGCAGGCCAATGATAAAAAACAAAAAAACCCACCAAGAACAGCCTGAATCACCCTTGGCTGCTCTCCACAAACAATTAACAGAGATCTTAATACAATACCACGATGCCTCGATGCCTCGGAGACAACAGACCATCACAATGCACACAATGAAGCAAGATAAAGGGGTAGAAATAAGACAGCAGGTTACAGACCCAGAACACATCCCTGAGGAAGAAGCAGCATTGGAGTTCTCTGATAAGGAATTCAAAAGAGTTATATTTAGGTATCTTCAAAGGATGGAGAAACAGACCAAAGAAAACACAGAAAAAACCTTAGAAGAATTTTGGAAGAAAATACAAGAACAAAATGACAAAATA
>NW_006934447.1:0-1256 GCF_000298275.1 Orycteropus afer afer
CAGCACTGAACAGCAACAACAACAGCTTCAACTTGAACTTGCATGTAAGTAACTAATGGTCAGTTCCACAATCAGCTCCCGACCTTGTTTTGGCTGAAGATATTGAGCTTCTCCATTACCTCTTGCCACAGGTGTTGTCAGTCTGATTCCTGTGTATTCCATCTGGTGAGCTATATCAGTATAGCTGCCATTTATATTGTTGAAAAATGTATTTGCAATTAATAAGTCATCAGGCTTAAAAATTCTTCATACATTCTCTGGTATCATTTCTATCATCAAGGCCATATTTTGCAACTACTGGTGATTATTCTTTGTTTACAACTTTTGCATTCCAATAATCAGTAATCATCAATACATCTTCATTGCATGTTTGGTCAATTTCAGGCAGCAGAAGTTGATAAACATCTTCAACTTCCTCATCTTTGGCTTTAGTGTTAGGTGAGTAAATTTAAATAATAGCAGTAAAAATTGGTTTTCCTTTTGGCTATATGGATATTATCCTCTCACTGGCAGCATTGCGCTTCAGAATATATCTTGAAACATTCTTTGTGATGATGAAAGCCACACCATTCCTCTTTAATTTGTCATTCCCAGCATAATTGGTCATATGATTATTTGATTCAAAATGACCAAAAAACAATCCATTTCAGTTCACTAATGTCTAGAATATCAATCTTTATGAACTCTATTTCATTTTTATATCCAATTTTCCTACATTCATACTTCATACATTCCATGTTTTGATTATTAATGGATATTTTTAGCTGTTTCCAGCAGTGTATTGACAGGCAGCTTCCAGAAATGAAATCTGGATTCAGAAGAGGACAGAGAACAGAAGAATCTTGTCTCAAAACCATGCAAAAACATTCAACTGTGGTGTCATAATAAATTAAAGAAAATATTGAGAATGGGAATTCCAGAACACTTAATTATGCTTATGAGAAACCCTGTACATAGACTAGGAGGCTGTTGTTCAAATAGAACAATAGGATCCTGCATGGTTTAAAATCAGGAGTGGAGTGTGTCAGCATTGTATCCTTTCACCATACTTATTCGATCTGTATGCTAAGCACATAATCCAAGGAGATAATATGAAGAACACAGCATCAGAATTGGAGGAAGACTCATTAACAACCTGTGATATTCAGAAGACATGACCTTGTTTGCTGAAAGTGAAGATGACCTGAAGCACTTACTGGTGAAGATTGAAGACTACAGTTTGTAATACGCATTACACCTCAGCATTTAAAAAAAAA
>NW_006934447.1:1531-3088 GCF_000298275.1 Orycteropus afer afer
GTGAAGAAATCAGACATCTTATTGCACTGGGTAAATCTGTTGCAGAAGACCTCTTTAAACTGCTGAAGATCAAAGATGTCACTTTGAAGAGTAAGGTGCACCTAACCCAAGCAATGCATCACTTCATATGCACATGAAAAGTACACAATAAAATAGGAAGACTGAAGAACAATTGATGCAATTGATGTGCTTAAGTTGTGGTGTAGGCAAATAATACTGAAAATACCATGGACTGCCAGAAGAATGCACAAATCTGTCCTGAAAGAAGTGCAGCTGGGATGCTCTTTGGAAGTGAGAATGGCCAGACATTGTCTCACCTACTTTGGTCATATTGTCAAAAGGGATCATTGCTTGGAGAAGGATATCATGTTTGTTAAAGTGGAGGTTCAGGAAAAAAGAGGAACTCTCAACTACATGGATTGACACAGTGGCTGCAATGCTAGGCTTAGGTATAGCAAAGATTGTGAAGATGACACAAGACCAAGCAGTGTTCCGTCCTGTAGTACATGGAGCTGCTATGAGTTGGAGCCTAGTAAATGATACCTAACAACAACAAGAAGAACAACTGACTCACTGTCATAGAGCCAATTCCTACACATAGTGACACCTTAGGACAGCACAAAGCTGTGCTCTAAATCTTTACCAAAGCTCATCTTTTTCCCATGGAGAAGCTTCTGGTTTCAAGCCTTGACTTTGTGTTAGCAGCAGAATGCTTTTAAACCAGTACACCACCTGAGTTCCTTATAATTATAGATAAGGTGGTCTTATATTGTATTTACTTAAAAATGTCATTGAACTTTTCAATATATACATTCTAGCCCCATAGTGCCAAAAAATCTTCATCTTAGTATAGTAGTCTGCAGAAAGCAAAATTACAATCACTGACTGATAAATACTCAAAGAGTACACATATAGGGAAGCAGAGTTGTAAATCTGTGGTAAAAGGAAAGATGGTGGCAATATTGCATATTACAAGGTAGGAAGACTAGGTCAGATACAAATAATGTGACGTAGTTTTTGTTCAAGAAAATATGGAACAATTGAAAGATGGGGCTGATCCCTCGAAGGCTAGAAACCAATATGTTTGTATTTGAATATGAAACAGTGATATCCTTAGTGTGTATTCTTAATGCCAAGGCCACAATTTATTTTGTAATTCTCTCAGCTTGAGTCAGTTCTTACTATAATGTCTTGTTTTCTTGTCAATCATATTCCTTGTCAATGTACTAATTATCTCTGGATTGATGTAACGTGGTCAATGCTAGAGTGAGCAAGTTATATAATGATGATTCTACACTAAATGTAATAATAATAACAGTAAAATTCTATCTCTAGACTTTATTCCAAACAACCTTTTGGTATTGAACCTTACTATAACTTTGCTATCTAAAATCATATAGACTGAATGTTTTAGATATTATATCTTTTTGTTTCCTGCTTTTATTTCATCTTCACCTAGAATCACCTTAAAATTCAAAACTAGATTCTTTTTTTGCAGTTCTGTTTTTCTTTATTGTCAGGGTTTAGCCATCAATAAGATCACCTTTAGCTGTACAT
>NW_006934448.1:0-3113 GCF_000298275.1 Orycteropus afer afer
GTCATGTTGTAAGAAGGAACCATTCCCTGGAGAAGGATGTCATGCTTGGTAGGGTGGAGGGTCAACGAAACAACAGGAGGCCTTCAATGCGATGGATTGACACAGTTGCTGCGATGATGGGCTCAAGTATAGCAGGGATTGTGGGGCTACCATGGGATCGGGCAGTGTTTCGTTCTGCTGTGCATGGGGTCACTATGAGTTGGAAACAACTCGACGGCACTTAACAACAACAACATAATTAGATTTTGGCTGAATTATTTGGCATTACTAGCATATGGGTTATAGCATGTGTGTGTGTGTGTGTGTGTGTGTGTGTGTGTGTATCTATATATATATTCCTCAATATTAGTTTTTTGCATTATTTTCCATGTTCAGGTTCTTACAGCAATTTAAAAAAGTACCAGGTAAAAGCAAACTAACAAACAACAGCAACAAAACAACAAAAGAAAAGATTTAGAGGAACAGAGATTGTTCAAGTTAAACAACTGGGAAGGGGTGAGATAGGATTTGAACTCAGGCTATTTGACTAGGACTTATGCTCCTAACCAACTGAAACTGTTTCCTCCAAGTGTATTCATCTAAAATATAGGGGATAAACAGAATGATCAGGATAATTGGAGGAACTACCCTCATTTTAGCATTGTCAGGATTCTGTACACTATTATGGTCCTAAGAAGTGGCATGGTGATTAGGGGTTATAAAGGATCAGTAATTTAATAATAGGCGCTCTGGTAGCATAGTGCCTAAGGCACTTGACTGCTAATTAGAAGGCTGGTGGTTCAAACCTACCAGCCAGTCCTCGGAAGGAAGGTTGGGTAATCTACTTCCGTAGTGATACTGCTTCGGAAACCCAAGGAGGGGTCGCTATGAATGGGGTTTGACTCGATGGCAAACAACAACAACAACAACAACAATTTAACACAAACACAAAGGCATTAAAAGACTACTCTTAGAGCTTTTTTGTTGTTGTTGTTGTTGTTTCCCTCCCATAGTATGCTTCTTGACTGTTAACCATAATGCTGGCGGTTCAAATCCATCAGCCACTCCTCGGAAGGAAGGTTGGGCAATCTACTTCCATAGTGATACTGCCTTGGAAACTCAAGGAGGGGTCGCTATGAATGGGGTCTGACTTGATGGCAAATAATAACACAACAACAACATAGTATGCTTCTAAATAGCTCTGGTGGCATAGTGCCTAAGCATTTGACTGCTAGCTAGAAGGCTGGAGGTTCAAGGAATTAGATTGCCCAAATCCACCAGCGACACCTTGGAGAGAAGTTTGGGCAATCTAATTCCTTAATGATACCACTTTGGAAATCCAAAGAGAGGTCCCTATGAGTCAGATCAGACTCGCCAGCAGTGAGTTGGTTTGGTTTGCAATAGCATGTTTCTACTACAGGCTTGGGCTGCTTAAGGAGAACTATGGGAGATTTCTACTGTAGGTATACACGTAGATATGTAGGGCACAGAGAATCATATTCTTCTAAGTAGGGTTTGTCCCCACTGGACCACTGGTCTATTTTCCTGACTACTTGGGAATTTTCAAGGCCCTCAGGAGGTGTAGTGATTAAGACATTTGACTGCTACCCAGTATGTCGGCAGTTCAAATCCATCAGCCATTCTGGAAGAAAGATGTGGCAATCTACTTCTGTGAAGATTTACAGCCTTGGAAACCCAATGGAGGTCACTGTGAGTCAGAATTGACTTGATGGCAGTGAGACTGAGAATCTCCAAAATATGTTTATATTACTAAATTGTGGAGAAATTTGGATAGCTAAGTTAGAAATATAGTGAATAAAAAGAAAAGAACAAGATAAGTAAAATGTTGTTGTTGTTGTTGTTGTTGTTATGTGCTGTTTAAAGAAAGCCAAAAATAAATTCTCAAGTCTGTACCATTTCTATCATTGGACATCTATTCATATTCTCTGATTTTGAAGATGTGCCTTGTGTACACATTTAAATTTGGATTTAAATATAATATTCTAATTATTAATCTACTTTCATTTGTTTTGCCATATTATCTGTATACCAGAAACCAACACACTTATCAAGCTCTGGGTAATAATTAGAGAAGTGATTTCATAGTAGGCTATGGGACTCCAGTACCACACTTAACTAATTCACCAAATTTCTAAAACTCTGAATAATATAGGTCACTTTTTTAAAAATTATAAGACTTATCATCAAACTAAACCCACTGACATCAAGTTGACTCTGATTCATAGTGACACTTTAAGTCAGAGGAGAACTGCCTCAAGGGTTTACGAGGCTGTAAACCTTACAGAAACAGACTGCCTCATCTTTCCCCTGAGGAGTGGCTGGTGGGTTTGACCTGCGATCTTTTAGTTAGAACCTCAATGCTTTCACCATTATACCCCTAGTACTCCTTAAAAGACAATCAAGAGGGTGTAAAAATGCCTGGGCTCCCAGAATCACACAAATCACTGCCAAAAAGGCTTGTCTTTAAGACTGATACACAGTGAATCAAAATGTCATATTACCCAAAGCAATCTATACATTCAATGCAATCCCAATCCAGAACCCATTGGCACTCTTTAAGGACATGGAAAAATCAATTATTAATTTTGTATGGAAAAGAAAGAGACCTCAAACAAGCAAGACTATTGAAGAAGAAGAAAAAAGTAGGAGATCTCATGCTCCCAGATCTCAAAACCTATTATTATACAGCCACAGTAGTCAAACAGCCTGGTATTGGTACAATGATGGGCACATAAAAACCAGTGGAATAAAATTAAGAATGCAGAAATAGAACCATCAACCTATGGTTAGCTGATTTTTGACAAAGGGCTGAAATCCATTAAATGGGGAAGAGATTGTGTCTTTAACAAATGGCACTAGGAAAACTGAATATCCATTTGCAGAAATATGAAACAAAACCTGTTTCATATTCACACCACACACAAAACCTAAATCCAGTTGGATCACAAACTTAAATGTGAAACCTAAAACTATAAAGTTCCTGGAGGAAAAACTCAGGGCAAATTTAAGGGCCATAATTTATGGCATAAATAGACCGTCAAGCATGACCCAAAATAAACAAACAGCAGAAGATAAATTAGATGAATGGAACCTTCTAAAAATGATTTTTTTTT
>NW_006934449.1:0-575 GCF_000298275.1 Orycteropus afer afer
AAAAAAAAAAAAAAAAAATCTCAAAGGTGAGCACTAAAATTTCAGAGATAGATAACACAGTGGAAGAACAAATGAGTAGAATAGAACTGGCTGAAGAATGCATTTCCCAACTAGAAGACACATCCCTTGACTCCATCCTGTATGAAGAAAAATCAGAACAAAGACTTAAGAGGAATGAAGAGAACCCACGTGTTATATGGGATGACATGAAAAGAAATAACATACACCTGACTGAAATACCAGAACAAGGGGGGCAGGGCTGAGAAAATTGTGGAAGAATTTCTAACAGAAAATTTCCCACATATTATGACAGAATAAAAGCTATCTATCCAAGAAGCTCAAGGAACACTATACAGAATAGATCCCAAGAGAAAGTCACCAAGACATATCATGATGTTAAAAGGGTCAATTGATCAAGAAGACATTACCCTAATAAATATCTATGAATACAATGAAAGAGCTCCAAAATACATAAAGCAATTAAGTGAATTGAAAGGAAAAATAGACAATGCCACAGTAGTAGGAGGAGATTTTAACGCACCACTTTCAAGCAGGGAGAGAACAACTAGAAAAAA
>NW_006934449.1:1610-3094 GCF_000298275.1 Orycteropus afer afer
GAGAACCTAGAAGAGATGGACAAGTTTCTAGAAACACAAGACCTACCTAAACTCACCCAGTCTTAGATAAAATACTTGAACAGACCTATAACAAAAGAAGAAATTGAGCCAGTCATAAAAAAATACTCTCCACACAAAAAACATCCTGGCCCAGACAGCTTCACTGTAGAGTTTTACCAAACGTTCAGGGAAGGGCTGACACCTATACACTCAAACTACTCCAGAGCAGAGAAAAAGATGGAACACTCCCAAATTTATTCTGTGAAGCAATCATAATACTGATGCCCAAACCAGGGAAACACACCACTAAAATGAAAAACTACAGACCCAGATTCCTCATGAATATAGATGCAAAAATCTTGAACAAAATCCTAGCCAACAGAATTTAACAACATATCAAAAAAATAATACATCATGACCAAGTGGGATTCATACCAGGTATGCAAGGATGGCTTAACATCAGAAAAACAATGAGTGCAATCCACCACATAAACAAAACAAAAGAACCATATGATCATATCATGTCAGCACAAAAAAGGTATTCAATAAGATCCAGCACCCATTTCTATTCAAAATTCTCAGAAAATAGGGATAGAAGGGAAAAACCTCAACATAATAAAGGGCATGTATGCAAAGCCAACAGCTAATATTATTGTTCATGGAGAAAGACTCAAAGCATTCCCCTCGCAAATGGGAACCAGACAAGGATGCCTTCTATAACCACTTCTATTTAACATTGTATTGGAAGTCCTAGCCAGGGCAATAAGGCAAGAAAGAGAAATAAAAACATCTGCATTGACAAAGAAGTAAAGCTGTTTCTATTTACAGATGACATGATCCTATACATAGAAAACCAAAGAGACTCAGCAAAAAAATTACTGGAACTAGTATAAAGGTTTAGCAAAGTGTCAGGATACAAAATTGGCATTCAAAAATTTGTTAGATTCCTCTATATCAACAAAGAGCCTCTGAAAAGGAAATAAGGAAAACAATACCTTTTATAATAGCTACCAAAAAATAAAATATTTAACAATAAATCTTACCAGAGACACAAAAGACCTATACAATGAGAACTACAAAACACTACTACAAGAAACTACAAGGGATCTAAATAAATGGAAGAACATGCCTTGTTCATGGATAGGAAGACTGAATATTGTGAAAATGTCAAATTACCCAAAGCAATCTACACATTCAATGCAATCTTGATCCAGATTCCATCAACATTTTTTTAAATGTATGGAAAAAACAAATATTAATTTCATATGGAAAGGAAAGAGACCTTGGATAAGCAAAGCACTGCTGAAGAAGAAAAACAAAGTAGGAAGTCTCACACTCCGGGATCTCAAAACCTGCTATACAGCCACAGTGGTCAAAATAGCATGGTATTTGTACAATGATAGATAGATAGACCAATGGAATAGAATTTAAAACCTAGAAATAGACCCATCCATCTATGTACAGCTGATCTTTGACAAAGGCCT
>NW_006934450.1:0-521 GCF_000298275.1 Orycteropus afer afer
GAGTCGGCCCCGACGCATAGCGACCCCTCCTTGGGTTTCCCAGGCAGTATCACTATGGAAGTATATTGCCCCAACTTCCTTCCGAGGAGGAGCTGGTGGGTTTGAACCACCAGCCTTCTGGTTAGCAGTCAAGTGCCTTAGGCACTATGCCCCTATATTTTCCTTGAGGAACTCTATAGTTTTGGATTTCACATTTAAGTCTTTGATCCATCTAGAGTTTGTTTGTGTATATGGTGTGAGGTACAAATCTTCTTTCATTTTTCTGCAAATGGATCTCCAGTTTTGCCAACACCATTTATTAAATGAACATTCTCTTCCCCTTTTAATGGATTTTGGCCCCTTGTCAAAGATCAGCTGACCATAGGTCGATGGATTTATTTCTGGGTTCTCAATTCTATTCCATTAGTCTATGTATCTATCTGTCATTAAACCAATACCAAGCAGTTTTGACTACTGTGGCTGTATCATAGGTTTTGAGATCTGGCAGTGTGAGACCTCCTACTTTGTTCTTCTTCTTCAGT
>NW_006934450.1:2066-3097 GCF_000298275.1 Orycteropus afer afer
CTGTTGCATTGTGGTAAACTGTGGTCAATGACATGAGACAAAGTATATGTGAACTGCTGTATGGAAAGTGAATTTGCTCTGTAAATCTTCACCCAAATAAATAATAATAATAAAAGAATATGCTTGCTTTACAAAATGAGTTATCCATTGGTTATCCACTGGTTATCCATTGGTTATCCATTCCTCAGTTTATGGACACCTAGGTCATTTCCATCTTTTGGCTATTCTAAATAGTGCTGAGATGAACATGTTGTTGTTGTTAGGTGCCATCAAGTTGTTTCTGACTCATAGCAACCCCATGCACAGCAGAAAGAAACACTGTCCAATCTTGCACCAGCTCCTGAGCCCATCATCACAGCCACCTTGTCAATCCATCTTGTTGAAGGCCTCAACCTCTTTGGTTGACCCTCCACCCTTCCAAGAATGACATCCTTCTCCAGGGAATGGTCACCTTCTGACAACATGACCAAATAGGTGAAATGAAGTCTGGCCATTCCTTACTTCCAAGAAGCATTTTGGGTGCACTTCCTCCAGGACAGATCTGTTAGTTATTTTAGCAGTCCATTGTACTTTCAGCATTCTTCGCCAGCACGACAACTCAAAAGCATCAACTCTTCTTCAGTCTTCCTTATTCATTGTCCAACCCTCACATGCATATGAGGTGAATGGAAATACCATGGCTTGTGTCAGGCACACCTTAGTCCCCAAGGAGACATCCTTACTCCTCAACACTTGAAAGAGTTCCTTCGTGGTTGACTTTTGCGATGAACATGGGTGTGCATATATCTGTTCTTGTCATGACTCTCACTTCTTTAGGATATATACCTAGTAATGGAATGGCTTGGTCAAATGGCATTTCTAATTCCAACTTTTAAAGGAATTGCCATACTGCTTTCCACAATGGTTGTACCATTTTACTGTCCCACCAGCAGTATATGAGAGTCCCAATCTCTCCACAAGCTCACCAGCATTTGTTATTTTCTGTCTTGTTGAACTTTGCTACTAGTGCTGGAGCAAGATGGTATCTCATT
>NW_006934451.1:0-620 GCF_000298275.1 Orycteropus afer afer
GAGGATGATTTGAAGCACTTACTGATGAAGATTAAAGACTACAGTCTGCAGTATGGATTACACCTTAATATTAAGAAAATAAAAATCCTCACAATTGGTTCAAAAAAAGCTTCACAATGGATGGCAAAAAGACCAAAGTTGTCAAAGATTTCCTATTACTTGCTCCTACAATCAACACCAGTGGAAGTAGCAGTCAAGACATCAAAAGACATATTGCATTGGGAAAATCTGCTTCAAAAGACCTCTTTGAAGTGATGAAGAACAAAGATGTCTCCTTGAAGACTAAGATGCACTTAACCCAAGCCATGGTATTTTCAATCACCTCATATGCATGTGAGAGGTGTACAATGAATAAGGAAGATGAAAGAAGAGTTGATTCTTTTGAATTGTGGTGTTGGAAAAGAATGCTAGAGTACCATGGGCTGCTAAAAGGACTAACAAATCTGTCCTGGAAGAAGTGTAGCCAGAATGCCCCTTGGAAATGAGAATTGCCAGACTTCATCTCACCTGCTTTGGTCATGTTGTCAGAAGGCACCATTCTCTGGAGAAAGATATCATGCTTGGTAAAGTGGAGGATCAACAAAAAAGGGTCAAGGAGTCAACTCACTGCCCTCAACAAG
>NW_006934451.1:1321-3095 GCF_000298275.1 Orycteropus afer afer
TAATTTATGGGTAAATATACTATAAAGCATAACCCAAGATGTACAAATGGCAGAAGATAAACTAGATGACTGGGACCTTCTAAAAATTAAATCCTTACGTGCATCAAAAGACTTCTCCAAAAGAGTGAAAAGAGAACCTACAGAATGGGAAAAACAATATTTGGCAATGACATATCTGACAAAAGACTTATCTCTAAAATTTATGGAAAATTCCAACACCTCAACATCAAAAAGACAAAAAATCCAATTAAAAAATGGGCAAAAATATGAACAGACATTTCACCAAAGAAGATATTCAGGCAGTCAACAATCAAATTAAGAAATGCTTGCGATCATTAGCCCTTAGAGAGATGTAAATCAAAACCACAATGAGATACCATCTCACTCCAGCATTAATAGCAAAGTTCAACTAGTCAGAAAATAACAAATGCTGGTGAGGATGTGGAGAGATTTGGAGTCTCATACACTGCTGGTGGGACTGAAAAATGATACAACCTCTGTGGAAATCAGCATAGTGATTCCTTAAAAAGTTGGAAATAGAAATGCCATTTGATCCAGCAATCCTATTACTAGTTATATATCCTAAAGATGTGAGAGCCAAGACAAGAACAGATATATGCACACCCATGTTCATCACAGCACGATTCCAAATAGGAAACAGATGAAAACAACCTAAGTGCTCAACAACCAAGGAATGGAAAAGCATACATATGGTACATACACACAATGGAATACTGTGCAACACTAAAGAATAAAGTAGAATCTGCAAAACACCACATAATGTGGATGAACTTGGAGGAAATTACACAGATTGAAATAAGTCAATCACAGGACAAATATTGTATTAGCCCACTATTGTATAAAGTCAAACCATAAAAACCAAACTCACTGCTGAATCAATTCCAATTCATAGCAACCCCCTTTGGGTTTCCAAAGCTATAAATCTTTACAGAACTAGATTGCCCAGTCTTCCTTCTGTGGAGTGGCTGATGGGTTTGAACCACCAACTTTCTAGTTAGCACAGTCATATGCTTTAGGCACTACAGCACTACAGCTCCTATATACCAAACATTATTGGTGATTACCAGGGATAGAAGGGAGGGGGCCAAGGGAAGCTTGAGTTTTCAGTGTATTGAGCTCATGCTGATGGGTGGTGGAATATTTTGAAAAAAGTATAGCAATAATGATGGCACAAAATGAAAAATTTATCTCTGAGCTGTAATTGTGGAAGTTGTTATATAAATGTCAGAGTTATTATGTTGTGTATGTTTTCACTACAACAAAAGCAAAATACAAAAAAATTCCTTATGCGATGGGAGTGTTTGAAAACATCTATGAATAAAAACACACTGTTGTCAAGTTGGATATGACTCCAAGCGACCCTTCCTTGGGTTTCTGAGGCAGCAGTATCACTATGGAAGTAGATTGCCAAACCTTCCTTCTGAAGAGTGGCTGGTGGGTTTGAACTGCCAGGCTTCTGATTAACAGTCAAATGCCTTAAGCACTACACTACCAGAGGTCCTTATGTGATGAATAGCTGAGCTGAAATCATAGGTTATGCATGATTATCAATGGAGAATTAATGGTCCTACCTCACCCTTGGTACCAGAGCAAAACATATGAAGATGTCATTGCATCTTAAGTATAGAGTTTCAGAAATGAGATTTAATTTTAGAATCAATAACTCAAGGGGCTAAATCAATAAGGTCAATTGTTGTTGTTGTTGTTGTTAGGTGCCATTGAGACATCTCCAACTCATAGTGATCCTATGTAC
>NW_006934452.1:0-514 GCF_000298275.1 Orycteropus afer afer
TTGCTGAGCCCATGCATAACCTCCATCCCAGCCACCATGGCCACTTTGTTCATGAGCCCATTGAGTAATGACAGGTGTAGCTGGGGAAAAAGGATGGCTGTTTTCCACTGAACGTGTCATCCTATCCACCTGATTGTTAAAGTCCTCCTTTACTGTGGTCACCTTTTGGTGGGCATTCACATGAGACACAAATATCTTTATTCCTTTGGCCCATTCAGAGAGATCTATCCACATACCCCTTCCCCATACATCGTTGTCACCAAGTATCCAATCATGTTTGTTACAAGTCCCAGACCATCCTGCCAAGCCATTAGCCACAGGTCATGAATCTGTATACAATTGCACATAGCACCATTTCTTGTTCCATGGAAAGTGAACAGCCAGATGCATGGCTCGAAGTTCTGCCCATTGAGAGGATATCCCTTCATTACTGTCCTTCAGGGAAGTCCCAGAAAGGGGCTGCAGTTCTGCTGCTGTCCACTTTCGAGTGGTGCCTGCATATTGCGCAGAACCA
>NW_006934452.1:3113-4074 GCF_000298275.1 Orycteropus afer afer
CAGTAAAGCTTATATATACATATAGAGAAAGAGAAGTTTATCTTAGGAAAATGGCTCACACTTAAAGAAACTGGCGAGTCCCAAGTTCTTGAATCAAATGTCAAGCTGGAGGCGTTTCCCGACTCACTCAGCTGCAAGGACTGATGAGCTCAAGGTTGGCATTCAGTATACTGGCAGTTGAGTCCAACGAATGATGAATCCAAGATCTCCAGGTCAGATGTTGGATTGTTCGCTCACGGATAGTTGTATGCAGCCCAACAGGATCCCGATCCACAGAAGAATGTCTCTTCTCCCAGGATGTCCATAAATATATTGGAAGCAGGACACAATCCTAGGGAAACTCCCTTTCAACAGATTGGCTGTTGAAAACATGCATCTGATCCCATCATGGGAATAACCCACATCACAACTTATCAAACCACATGGAATTGTGGTCCAGCTAAGTTGACACACAGCTCCAACTATCACACTCCTTTTGGCTTAGAAGGTTGCAGGTTTTCAGAACCACTCCAAAATGCGTCCACCTTCTGTGACAGCAATGCTACTAATTTTCTGCTTAGGCCCTTCCTGATCAAATTAACCCCTCAGTGGTTGAGCTTGGGGTAGTGGGAACTGTATGAGCAAAGAGAGCCATACACCCTCACTCTTCTTACTCCCAAACACTAGCAATTTTTTCAAGAACACTTTTCAATTTGTTTTCTTCTTTTGCCTAATTTCTAGAGCCTTACAATGGCCATTGGTTGCCAGTTTTGTCCAGTTTTATACATAAGTTTTGTGGAAATGGTTTGTTGACTTCTTTAGGTTATCCTGTCTGGAAGCCTGGATTCCATGGTGGTGGAACTGGGTGCAGTTTATTTTTTAATGCATTTCATTGAAATATAATTTATGTACAGTGAAATACACAAAACTAAAGTGACACAGGTCAATGCATTTTTTTTTTTTTTTTGCAATGTTCCTTCCC
>NW_006934453.1:0-988 GCF_000298275.1 Orycteropus afer afer
CCTTGATACCTAAAACCCCATTCTAGAGAATTTGGCTTGTAGGGTTCTCACCATCCATGCAAGAAACTCCGGTTCAATTCCCTGCCAACACACCTCACGTGCAGCCCACACTCGTCATCAGTGGGAGCCTGTGTGTTGCTGGGACACTAAACAGGTTTCGGCAGAGCTCCTGGACTAGGATGGGCTAGGAAGAAAAGCTTGACAATCTACTTCCAAAAAGGAGCTGTGAAAACATTTTGCGTAGTGACGGTCTGATCCACAACCGATTCTGGGACTGTGCAGGAGCAGACAACACGTCCTTCCGTTGGGCCTGGGGTTGGTCAGGAGTTGGGGACTGACTTGACAGCACCTACAACAGCAAGACAGGCACCTCTTTGACTGACTTCACACAGGTGTGTGCCTGGGCCTGGGTTCCAGCAAAGACATTCATCTGCTTTGCAAAGCTAATGTGCAGAGGCAGGTTTCAGTGCTTATGTTTTTTGGAATTAAGTTACATGACTGTGCCTTGCTCTCTAAAATGTGTCAATGTGTAAATTAGGCTAAAACAGATTGCCCGTGTGAGCCAAGGCAATGGAAAATATGGCCCACCCTCCCAGTCAGGGTAGTGGGCTGGGGCTTGTGCCCAATGTCAGGTGGTCTTGACAGTGTCATCAGGGATGCTGGACACCAGGTGCCTGCAAAGTGGTTGGGAAACTAAAAGAAGTTAGATGGCCGTCCTCAAGGTGCTTACAGTGAAGCACCACTTGTTAACCAGTACAGTGGTATGTGAATTGTGTGTGTGTTATTGAAGTCCCACTTCTGAGTCATATTTCATGTCCCCAGTTCACCCTCAACTGACTGCCATCCAGTCAATTCTGACTCGTACTGGCCCCCTTCAGGTTTCCAAGGAGGTAAATCTTTAAGGAAGTAGATTGCCCACTTCCTTGGAGTAGCTGGTGGGTTTGAACCACCAATCTTCAGGCTAGCAGTCAAATTCCTTAGGTACCAC
>NW_006934453.1:1663-2859 GCF_000298275.1 Orycteropus afer afer
TAAATTAAATGGAAAATGAAATTACAAATCTTCCTAAAGTTCATTAGTTGCACAACAGAAAAGGAGAAATTGGGATGCTACATCTAAAAGGAGGTCCGTGCAGCTTACCCCAAAGGCAGAAACACGCTGCTGTAGAATTTCATAGGCCAGGCAGACCAGCTTCACTGGAAGGCGGTCTGGGCAGGCATCCTGAGAACGTGATGCCTAACTATGGACAAAAGCTCAGGTGAGAACCTTCTAGATTTGCAATTCCCATTCTCCTGCTTCCCCACCCCCCCTTTTCTGTTGTCTCTTATCTGCCATGATGAGGAAGAGATGCAATGGCGACAGCTCTGAGCTGTCACTGCCTGCAGATTTTCTCCCCTCCGGCCTTCATATAGGAGCCTGGTGGCACAGTGGTTAAGCTCACTGAGCTGCTAACTAGCAAACAGGTGGTTCAAAGCCCAGCCACTCCACAGGAGAAAGACGAAGTGGTCTGCTTCCGTAAAGATTTACAACCTTGGAAACCCTACGGGGCACTTTTATCTTATCCTATAGGGTTGCTATGGGTAGGAATTGACTGGATTACAACCAGCTTGGTTTTGGTTGGCCTTAAGATGCACCACTGCCTGCATATGCAAAGGGCAATTATGACTAATCATGAAATGAACTGATACATCTTGTGAAATTCATGAACAATTGGACTCCACAAAAGAAAGGGGTAGACATGTAGACATGGACCACTCTGGCCCTGCCACTGTGCAGGCATTTGAAAGTCAGAACGTGCTCTTGCCTTGTTTGCACACAGGCCTGGGCTGGCTCGGGCAGGGATCCCACCAGCCGAGCTAGAGGGGCCAGCATGGAGCCAGAAAGGAGGGCCCACGACACCTCAGTAAACATAGCCCACCACCTGGTACCACCTTCGTCTCTCTAATGCTTGATGCTTCAAGGTTTTGGAAATGACCCTGAAACTTTAAAAGAGTCTCCAGTTGTGT
Organism: Orycteropus afer afer; assembly: GCF_000298275.1. NCBI lineage: Eukaryota > Metazoa > Chordata > Mammalia > Tubulidentata > Orycteropodidae > Orycteropus > Orycteropus afer. The sequence goes on from NW_006934453.1 coordinate 2,638, forward strand.
TCTATTGTAAGTTCTCACATCTTACAAATGCTGTTGTTTTGGGCCGGCATCGCTGAGTTAACTCCTAACCCAACACGACTCATGCATAACAGAACAGAGCACTGCTGTCCTATGCCAACCCGTGATCAATGTGGGTCGGACCCTCGTGACCCACAGCGTTGGCTGGTTTGTGGAGGTGGATCCCCAGGGCTTTCTTCCTAATCTGTCTTAGTCTGGAAGCTC
>NW_006934454.1:0-700 GCF_000298275.1 Orycteropus afer afer
GGGCAATCCTACTTCCGTAGTGATACTGCCTCGGAAACCCAAGGAGGGGTCGCTATGAGTCAGGGCTGACTCGACGCCACATAACAACAACAACAACAACATGGTATTTCTATTTCCAACTTTTTAAGGAAGCACCATACCATTTTCCACAGTGATTGTCATTTTACAGTCCCATCAGCAGTGTGTGAGGATTTCAGTCCCCTCCATACCTTCACCAGTATGGGTTGCTTTCTGTTTTTTTGAAATTTGCTTTTTAGTGCTGGGTGAGATGATATCTCATTGTTGTTTTGATTTGCATGTCTCTAAAGGCTAATGATCATATTCCTTCATAGGTTTGTTTGCCTCCTAATGTTTTGTTTGGTGAAGTGTTTGTTCATGCCCAGTTTTTTATTGGATTATATGTCTTTTATTGTTGAGATGTTGTGTGTTTTCTGTGGGGATGCTGCTTTCTTTTTTCCTTATAATTTTCTGTGCTGACTTCATTCTGTTTATGGACTTTATCATTTCCTTCATTGTTATTGCTTTAGTGTTTGCTAAGTATTTATGACTTTCCTCTTTTTTATTTTGATGAGGTTTATTAATTTTCTTTGAAGTTAAACTGTAATTTATTTTCTTCCCAAGTTTAAGACAGTCTGTTCTATCTTGAAATCATCTTGACTTCATCTCTATTTTGGAAGTTCTGTAGCTACACTATTTATTC
>NW_006934454.1:3135-4197 GCF_000298275.1 Orycteropus afer afer
CTCTTTTTGCTAGTTTTGTATCACTTAGGCACTCACCACCTGTCTCCTGGTGGGTGTGAAAGAGAACAAGAATATGTGCACAGTTCTCTATTTGCAGTCTGTGTAGAGCAGATGAGGACAGATTGGACTGGTGCTGGTCACCATCTGTGATTGATCTGTTGATGCGGGAGCAGGTGGTGGCTCTCACCCAGTAGACAGGGTATCAGGAGGTGCTCATGTTGTTGGGTAGTATGGGCATAGTTGCTGGCTTCCACTAGGTGGGCAAAAAAAAACAAGAAAGGGCAACAAGAAAATCAAATAGCACAAAAGAAAATAATAACTAAAAGAAAAAGAACAAAAGCAAGAAAGAAAACAATCAAAGAGCAACAATGATAAAAAAGAGGGGGAAAATGAAAAGAAAAAGAATAAAAAGGAGGGACAAAAAGAAAAAAAAAACTATGAAAGAAGAAAAAAGAAAAAAGATCTGCCTTATCAGAGTAGAACCAACCTTAATGAGATGGATAAAGTAAAGTTTTCAGGACCTTCATTTGCTGACGTGGCATGACTCAAATTGAGAAGAAACAGCTGCAAATGTCCATTAATAATCAGAACATGGATTGTACAAAGTATGAATCTAAGAAAATTAGAAGTTGTCAAAAGTAAAATGAAATGCATGAAGCCTGATATTGTAGGCATTAGTGAGCTGAAATGGACCAATTTGGGCCATTTTGAATCAGACAACTGTATGATCTACTATGCCAGGAATGACAATTTGAAGAGAAATGTCATGACATTCATCGTCACAAAGAATGTTTCAAAATCTATCCTGAAGTACAATGCTGTCAGTGATAGGATTGTATCCATACACATACAAGGAAGACCCATTAATACTACTATTGCTCACATTTGTGCACCAACCACCAAAGCCAAAGATGAGGAAATTGAAGGTTTTTAGCAATTCTGCAGTCTGAAATTGACTGAAAATGCAATCAAGATGTGTTAATTATCACTGGTGACTGGAATGCAAAAGTTGGAAACAAAGAAGAATCACTGGTAGTTGGAAAATTTGGCCTTGGTGACAGA
>NW_006934455.1:0-555 GCF_000298275.1 Orycteropus afer afer
CGTTCATGAGTGATACTGGTCTGTAGTTTTCCTTTCTAGTATTGTCTTTCCCTGGTTTTGGTATTAGTGTTATGCTCACTTCATAAAATGAGTTTGGGAGTACTCCATCTTTTTCTATGTTGTTGAATAGCTTGAGTAGCATAGGTGTCAACTCTTCTCTGAATATTTGATAGAATTCTCCAGTAAAGCCATCAGGGCCAGGGCTTTTCTTTGTGGGAAGTTTCTTTATGACCTGTTCAATTTCTTCCCTTGTTATAGGTCTGTTCAAGTTTTCTATCTCTGAGTGGGATAGTTTAGATAGGTCTTGTGATTCTAGAAAATTGTCCATCTCTTCTAGTTCTCAAATCTACTGGAGGACAGTTTTTCATAATATTCTGTCAGTATCTTTTTTATTTCAGTCGGTTCTTTTGTGATGACACCATTTTCGTTTACAATTCTTGTGATTTGGATCATCTCATTCTTTTCTTTTGTTAGGTCTGCCAATGGTTTTACGATTTTATTAATCTTTTCAAAGAACCAGCTCTTTGTTTTGTTGATTTTCTCTATTTTTTTTTT
>NW_006934455.1:2700-3444 GCF_000298275.1 Orycteropus afer afer
TTCTTGGTTGGAAGTTCTTTTCCTTCAGTGTTTTATATATGCCATCCCATTGCCTTCTTTCCTGTATGGTTTCTGCTGAGTAATCAGAGCTCAGCCTAACTGAACTAACTGAAATATTATAAGTAATATTTGTTTTGTCCCAGGCAGCTCTCAAAATTTTTTCTTTGTCTTTGGTTTTGGAGAGTTTGATTATAATATGCCTCAGTGTTTGTCTCTTGGGATCTGTCTTGTGTGGGGTTCTATGAGCTTCTTGGACAAACATCTTTTCTTCCTTCATGATATGGGGGAAGTTTTCTGTTAGCAGGTCTTCCACAATTTTCTCAGTGGTATTTTCTCCCTCTTCTTGTTCTGGAATTCCAATGAGTCTTTTGTTGTTTTTTCTCATGTCATTGCATGTAATTCTTAGGTTCTCTTCATTTCTCTTACATCTTTGTTCTGATTTTTCTTCATACAGGCTAGTGTCCAGGGATTTGTCTTCTAGTTGGGATATGCATTCTTCTGCCAGTTCTAACGTACTCTTTTGTGCTTCTACTGTGTTGTGTAATTCTGTCATTTTGATACTCATCTTCTGCATTTCTAACTGCTGTTTTTGTATGAGTTCTGATTGTGCATTAATCTTATTATTTTGTTCTTGAATGATTTTCCTGATTTCTTCCAGGGAACTGTCTGTGTTTTCCTTGTTTCTGTTTGGGGTTTCCTTAGGCTCTTGTATAGCTCTATAAACATATCTTCTAAATTCCTTCT
>NW_006934456.1:0-3112 GCF_000298275.1 Orycteropus afer afer
CTCCTATTATTGATTTTTAATCTGATAGCATTATGATCTGAGAAGATGCTTTGCAATATTTCAATGTGATCAAAATTGGAGATCCTGGATAGAGTGAGAGAAAAATGTGGAACAAAATTAAAAATCATAAAAAAGACCAGGCTTACTGGTCTCATACAGACTGGTGAAACCCCCAAGACTATATGGCCTTGGGCCACCCTTTGGGACTGGAATTAAACTCACCCTGTGGATTAACTCTCAGCCAAGTGATGGACAGTCCTATGAGCTGAACATCTACACCCGGGAGATGTACTCCTTAGAACAATCCACTATGGGAGATCAGAAGGGCAGCATTTGTACAGGCAGAAAGCTAGGGAGGCAAAATGCATAGGCAAGAAGGACACAGGGAAAGGGTAACCGCAGGGAAGAAGTGGGAAGAGAGCCGTTACACTGTTGGGAATGTGACCAGTGTCACAAAGCAAAATGTGCATATGAACTGTTGAATGTAAAACGAATCTGCTTCATAAAATTTCACTTAAATCACAATAAAAAGTGAAAAAGATAAGAAAAAAAAAATTACTAACTGCTGACTATGTGCTGTACCCTGGGGAGCATAATGATGAGTAGTATCTGAGAGATGTCCAATGGCCTTCTTATAGGCTTCTTTGGCATTCTAATCTGGCTCCATGATTATCTATGTCTGGCAGTGTTGAGGCTGGAGTAACATCTACCACTAATTGGTGGATGTTACTATAACCAAAACAAAAAACCAAACCCACCGCCATTGGGTTGATTCCTACTCTTAATGATCTTATGTGATGGAGTAGAACTGCCCCCATAGGGTTTCCAAGGCTACAGATCTTTACAGAAGCAGACTGCCTCATCTTTCTTCTGTGGAGCAGCTGGTGGGTTTGAACTGCTGACCTTTTGGTTAGCAGCCTGATCCTTTAACCACTTCAACACCAAAGCTCCATACTTACTATAGACCAAGTAATTTCTACTCACATTATCAAATTAGACCCTTACACAACCCTAGATGTTAAGTGTTGTTACTTTCATTTCCAGATAAGGAAACTGAGGCATAGAGAGGTTAAGTAACATGCTTACATTCCTTCAGTGAGATAGTGCCAGAACTGGAATTGGAACACGATCTGTTCACTATATATTCTTGGAGGTCTGCACCTTCCCTCATTTCTATACCTAAAAACCCTCCAGCAGCTTCTATTCCCAGCCACCAGAAAAACCTCCCTATGACCAGGAACATCAGCAGCCGCCTCCTGCATAATGTTGTGTGAATTCATGTTTTCTTTGGAAGTGCTTCATGGAAAATATTAGCCCATGAACTAAACAACTGTTCAGAGATGCCATCCAAAGAGGCTCAAGCATTCCAAGAATCGTTGAGAGTGAAAATGGCTCACCAGGGTCCAGGTTCCAGGCATGGATTCAGGGCCAAAGCAAATGCCATGTCTGTCCTTGAGCCCACAAATAGCTGTTCTAGTAACAGGTCATCTGGGAAGATCTCATGATAAAGGAAGCCAGAAAGATGTTGCTTTTCTGATTTTAGATCAGCTCAGGTTCTGAGAAGAGCATAGGACATTCTTTCCTCAGGTTTCCAGATGGCTCGATCACTCATCTCCTTCAGGTCATTGTTTCAGGCAGTAATGATTTGTCTACATTATTGTTAGGTGACATCAAGTTGGTTCCAACTAATAGTTACTTCATGTACAACAGAACAAAACACTGCCTGGTCCTGAGCCATCCTCGCAATCATGGTTATGCCTGAGCCCGTTGTGGCAGCCACTGTGTCAATCCATCTCAATGAAGATCTTCCTCTTTTTCACTGCCCTTCTACTTTACTAAGCATCATGTCCTTCTCCAGGCACTGGTCCCTCCTGACAGCATGACTAAAGTACAAGGGACTAAGACTTACCATCCTTGCTTCTAAGGAGCATTCTGGCTGTACTTCTTCCAAGACATATTTGTTTGTTCTTCTGGTAGTCCATGGTATACTCAATATTCTTTGCCAACAACAGTTGTTCCATCAATTCTTTGGTCTTCCTTATTCACTCTCCAGTGTTAGCATGCATAGAAGGCAATTGAAAATGCCATGGCTTGGATCAGATGCCCTTTAGTCTTCAAAGTGACATATTTGCTCTTTAACACCTTAAATAGGATTTTGCAGCAGATTTATCCAATACAATACATAGTTTGCTTTATTGACTGTGAATCCAAATAAAACTAAATCCTTGACAACTTCAGTCTTTGTGTTTATCCTGACGTTACTTATTGGTCCAGCTGTAAGGATTTTTTTTTCCATGTTGAAGTGTAATCTACGCTGAATGCTCTAGTCTTGAATCTTTATCAGTAAGTGTTTCAAGTCCTCTTCACTTTCAGCAAGCAAGATTGTGTCAACTGCATATCATAACTTGTTAATGAATCTTCCTTCAATCCTGATCCAAGTTCTTCCTCATGTATTCCAGCTCTTGAATTATGTGTTCAACATACAGATTGAATAAATATGGGGAACATATACAACCCTGATTCACACCTTTCCTGATATTAAACTATGAAATATCCCCTTGTTCAGTTTGAACAATTGCTTCTTGGTCTATGTACAGGTTTCTCATGAGCACGATTAAGTGTTGTGGAATTCCTATTCTTTGCAATGTAATATATAATTTGTTATGATCCACACAGTTGAATGCCTTTGCATAGTCAACAAAACACAGATAAATACCTTTCTGATATTCTTTGCTTTCAGCCAAGATTCATCTGATACCAGCAATAATATCCCTTGTTCCACATCCTTTTCTGAATCAGGTTTGAACTTCTAGCAGTTTCCTATCTATATACTACTGCAACTGTTTTTTGATTATTTTATTTATTTATTTTTCTTTCTTTCTTTCTTTTTTTATTATTGTGATTTGGGTGAAGATTTATGGAGCAAATTCACTTTCCATACAGCAGTTTACATATACTTTGTCTCATGACATTGACCACAGTTTACCACAATGTAACAGCTCCCAACCCACGTCCTCCCCATAGTTACCTCTTCCCAGTGTCCATCCCTCCATGGACTCCTGCCCCCTAAGCTGTCTCCCTGTGCGTAGGCAGCCCTTCTTTCTCAATGATT
>NW_006934457.1:0-1003 GCF_000298275.1 Orycteropus afer afer
TAACATACTACACAAAAATATTGTCCTATATACTACTGTAATGAGTAAGCAGTGGGGTCTTAAAAGCTTGCCAGTAGCTATCTAAGAGGCAACCATTGCTCTCTCCTTGCAAAGAAGCATGAAGAAAACCAAATACACATGGAAACAATGAGTCCAAAGGCTAGTGGACCATGAGAATATTAACATACATGACCATGAGATCAGAACTAGAGGAAGCCAGGCTACAACTGTCAACCACTTGGAAAGGGAGCAAATTTAGAGATCATAGGTAGAGAGTAGATGACACAATTTTGCTTGCTGAAAGTGAGGATGACTTGAATCACTTGATGATGAAGGTTAAAGACTACACTCTGCAGTATGGACTACATCTCATATAAAGAAAACTAAAATCCTCACCACTGGACCAATAAGCAACATCACAATAAATGGAAAAAAAGACTGAAGTTGTCAAAGATGTCATATTACTTGGCTCCACAATCAACACCAATGAAAGAAGAAGTCAAGAAACCAGATGCCACATTGCACTTGACAAATCTGCTGAAGAAGCCCTCTTTCAAGCACAAAAGAGCAAATATATCTCTATGAAGACTTGGTGCACCTACCCCAAGCCATGGTATTTTCAAGGACTTCATATGTGTCTAAAAGCTGGACAAAGAATAAGAAAGCTTTAATAAGAGTTGATGCTTTTGAGTTGTGGTGTTGACAAAGAATGCTGTAGGTAACCTGGACTGCCAGAAGAACTAAAAAATCTGTCCTGGAATAAGTGCAGCCTGGATGCTCCTTGGAAGCAACAACGGACAGACTTTGTCTCACCTATTTTGGTCTTGGTGTCAGAAGGGACCATTCCCTGGAGGAGGCTATCATGCCTGGTACAGTGGATGATAAGCAAAAAAGGAGAAGGCCCTCCCCAAGATGGATTGGCACCGTGGCTATAGCCATGGCCTCTGACATAGCGAGGATTGTGAGGCCAGCACAGGGCTGGACAGTGTTTCATTCTGGTGTG
>NW_006934457.1:2258-2891 GCF_000298275.1 Orycteropus afer afer
CAAATGTGAATCCTCCTTCAACTGATGGACAGTGATTTTGATGATTTCCACTAGATTTGCTGACACTAACCACCCACTCCAGCCCCATCCATGGAAGCATAGCCAGTGAACATATTCAGTAAAGTTTAATCGAGAAGCTTCTCTTGAGAGGCTCAGTGTTCCCTGAGGCTGACTCACGTCTTCCTAGATTCCAACAGCTGAACTTCGCACAAGAAACCTGCACACAGAGAACACACCCTGAGGACAGTCCCATGGGGAACAGTCATGGCTGGTCTGCTGCAGGAGGGACGTGACTTTTGACAGTGACAAGAAGGGAATCGCGGATCTGTGCAATCTCTGTGGTGTGAACACTGAGGAAGGACACAGACTGGGGCAACTCTCCAGGGACTTCAGGGACACACATCCTTTCCTGATCTTGAGCAGGGAAGGACTTCCCCTTCCGTGTCCATCTCCCTGTGGACATAGATGAGCCACCCACCAGGGTTTGTCCCTCCCCGCCTCTGGATTCTGGGGAAGGCATGTGGGAAGTGAGTCCTGGGACTTGATGCTGAGGGTGAGTCTGCTTCTTGTCCCTTTCACTTCTGAAGTTTGTGTACTGTCTCTGCCTTTGTGACATGAACCCTTAACCCCAAT
>NW_006934458.1:0-1244 GCF_000298275.1 Orycteropus afer afer
GGGTGTTGATTGTGGATCCAAGGAAAACGAAATCCCTAGCAACTTCAATCTTTTCTCTATTTATCACAATTTTGCTTATTGGTCCAATTGTGAGGATTTTTGTTTTCTTTTTATTGAGGTGTAATCTATACTGTATTCTATTGAATAGATACAGTATCCCATGTCCCATGCTTTTTTTTTTTAATTGTGATTTGAGTGCATTTTTACAAAGCAGATTCAATTTATATCCAGCAGTTCATATAAATTTTGTTTCACAACACTGATTAGAATCTTCACAACGTAACAACTCTTTTTCCACCTCCTCCCTGTGGTTAGCATTCCCTGTGTCCATACCTATGCCTTCCTGCGTGCCTAACTCTCTCGCTGTGCACATGCTGCCTTTCTGATCTCGCATGGTTGACTGTTCTCAGGAGTGTATCTCCCTGGTGTAGCTGTTGAGTTTGTAGGCCTATTGTGGGGTTGAGAGTTGAGCCATGGGAATGAGTCCAATTCCAGGCCTAAATGGTGACTCAGGCCCATAATCTCAGGGGTTTAACCAGTAATTCTGGCCTTTTTAATTTTTTTTGAATTTTGTTCCACATTTTTTCTCCCAAAATTTGGGATCTCAATTTTTTTTCCTTTTCCAAATGGTTGACATTGGTAGCCAGGCACCATCTAGTTCTTGTAGTCTCAGAGTCATGCAGGTTGAGGTTGCCATGGTCCATTTGTTCCTTGTACTAATCATTTATATACGTTTTTGATTTTATTCACTCTTCTTTGCTCCAGATGAGGAGACACCAATAGTTGCATCTTAGATGTCCACTTGCAATCTTTTAACTAAGATCCCAGTTGCTACTCACCAAAGTAGGATGTTGAACAATGTTTCTGTGTAGTATGTTTTGCCAATTGAGTTTGATGTCCCCTGTGACTACATTCCCAAGCCCACAGGTTCAGTGACTCACTCTCTCAAGGTGGTTGTTTGTGGCTATGAAGTTATCCTAACTTTGTCCCCTGTTATCTCTATAATGTATGTGGACATTTTAATAGCATATACAAAAACTTATATAGGAATATCACAATATGTGTGGTCGTAGGTATATTCCTGTTCACCTACCATACCTTATCTTCTTGCCTGTCTACCTATGTTGTTGTTGTTGTTGTTATGTGCCGTCGAGTCTGACCCGACTCATAGCGACCCCTCCTTGGGTTTCTGAGGCAGTATCACTACAGAAGTAGATTGCTCCATCTTCCTTCCGAGGAGTGGC
>NW_006934458.1:3502-4332 GCF_000298275.1 Orycteropus afer afer
CACAATGCAACAGCTCCCCTCCCACTTCCTCCCAATAGTTACTCCTTCCCTGTGTCCATCCCCCCTGCACTCCTGTCCCCTGAGCTGTCTTCCTGTGCATAAGCAGCCCTTCTTTCTCCCATGAGTGTTCTCTCCAAGGAATGTATCTACCTCAGGTACATGCTCAACTCATATCCTTGTCTTTTGTTTGACTGGAAGCCACAGGTGTGGATTCAATTCCAGACCTGAAGGGCAGCTAGGGGCCATAGTCTCAGTGGTTCCACTAGGCTCTATTGGACCAGCAAACTTGGTCGCCACCCCTTTTTCTTTCCAAATGATTTTGAGTTTTGTACCACATTATTCTCCCTCTCTATCAAGGATCTCCTATACAGATCCCCTTACAAGTGATTGACAGTGGTAGCTGGGAACCATCTAGTTCTTCTGGTCTCATAGTCGTATAGGCTGCAGATCAGATGGTGTATCAGTCACTAGAACTAATTGTTTCCATGAATTTTTGGTTTTCTTCATTCTTCTCTGCTCTGGACGGGGAGAGACCCATTGTGGCATCTAGATGGCAGCTTGCAAGCTTTTAAGATCCCAGTTGCTACTTGCCAAAGTAGGAGGTGGAACAATGTTTTGTGTAGAATGTTACACCAATTAGCTTGATGTCCCCTGCAACTATGGTCCCGAGCCCACAGGTTCAACTACTCAGTCCCTCTGGGTAGCTGGCTGTGACCAAGAAGTGACGACAACCTTGCCCCTTGTCAGCTCTACTATATACCTGGGAATTCAGATAGTACAAATAAACTTATAGGACCATTGTCTGCCAACCCTATACATGGTCTTGGGTA
>NW_006934459.1:0-1229 GCF_000298275.1 Orycteropus afer afer
TGGCAGGTGGGTTTGAACTGCCAACCTTCTGGTTAGCAGTCAAGTGCCTTAGGTACTATGCTACCAGAGCTCCTAGTGGGACTAAAAAATGGTGTAACCACTATGGAAAGCAGTATGGCGATTCCTTAAAAAGTTGGAATTAAAAATGCCATTTGACCTAGCCATTCCATTACAAGGTATATATCCTAAAGAAGTGAGAGCCATGACAAGAACAGACATAAGCACTTCCATGTTCATCGCAGCACTATTTACAATAGCCAAAAGATGAAAACAACCTAAGTGTCCATCAATTGAGAAATGGATAAGCAAACTATGGTACATACACACAATGGAATACTCAAGAATCTGCAAAACACTGCATAACATGGATGAAGTTGGAGGACATTATGCTGGGTGAAATAAGTCAATCATAGAAGGACAAATATTGTATTCATCTGTTGTTGTAAAAGTCAAGAAAAAGTTTATCTATGGAAGGAAATTTTGTTTGTTGGTTACCAGGAGTGGGAGGGGAGGGGAGGGAACATTGTTAGATAGGTAGAGATAAGTATTGATTTGGGTGAAGAGAATGGCAATGTACCAAATGTGAGTGATCAACATGGTGGCATTGAGGAAGAGGAAGGCATAGAGAGGTACATGGGAAGTACAGACAACAAAGATGAACACTTTTGTACATACAGTACTGTATTGTCAGTGAAGGAAAACATGGGTATACGGGTAGATAGATGGATAGACAGGCTGAACTATTAGGTATGTCTATGAAGCAGGGAGTGTACCCAAGACCATGTATATGGTTGGCAGACAATGGTCCTATAAGTGTATTTGTATAATCTGAATTCCCAGGTATATAGTAGAGCTGACAAGGGACAAGGTTGTAGTCACTTCTTGGTCACAGCCAGCTACCCAGAGGAACCAAGTAATTGAACCTGTGGGCTCGGGACAAAATAGTCACAGGACATATCAAGCTCAATTGGCATTACATACTGCACAAAACATTGTTCCACTTCCTACTTTGGTGAGTAGTGACTGGGATCTTAAAAGCTTGCAAGCAGCCATCTAGATGCAACAATGGGTCTCTCATCATCCAGAGCAAAGAAGAATGAAGAAAACCATATTCATGGAAAGGAGTAGTCCTAATGACTGGTACACCATGAGATCTGCAGCCTATGTGACTATGAGACCTGAAGAACTACATGGTGCCCAACTATCACTGTCAACCACTCAGACAGGGA
>NW_006934459.1:1529-3001 GCF_000298275.1 Orycteropus afer afer
AAAGACAGGCATATGAGTTGAACATTTACCTCAAGTAGATACACTCCTTGGAGAGAACAATCATGGGAGAAAGAAGGGCTGCTTATGCACTGGGAGACAGCTCAGTAGGAAGGGGTGCATGGAGGGATGGTCACATGGAAGAGGTAACTGTCAGGAAGAAGTGGGAGGGGAGCTGTTGCATTGTGTTAAACTGTGGTCAGTGTTTTGAGACAAAGTGTATGTGAACTGCTGTATGGAAAGTGAATTTGCTCTCTAAATTTTCACCCAAACCACAATAGAAAACAGAAAAAAAAAAAAAAAAAAAAGAACACCATTGTTTAGCAGACTACCCTTCTAAGACAGTGCTCCTCAGACATTTTGATCTAGGTCCTACTTTAATACAGTAAAAAGACTCCATGACTCTCCTATCCTTATCATTTCCAAAAAGAATAATGAAAATAAAGAATTCCACAGACCCAAATGACATTAAAAATGAATAACAACACAGAAATTTTCCAATAAGAAAATGATCCATCAAAGTAAAGCCCAAAGGAAGTTTACCAACTACTTCATTTATGTGATAGCAGCCACTGGACAATATGACTCATCCAAGACCACATTTGTGAAACACTGATAACAAAGTACCTCATTCACAAAATGCAGAAATTCTACCCAACTGCTTGTTTGTTTGGAAAACTAGACTTCTATAACAATAGTAAATATCATGTAATTTCTAGAGTTTCTTTTTATTGTTTTTATTTCGAGCAATGGAAACAGATTTTGGATACCTTAAATTAAAATTATCCAGAAGAAGGGGGAGAATTTAGTGAAAGGAAAATGAAAAAAATCCAACGTGTTTTGGAAAAAAACTAATAAAATAATACGATTTTCCTAGGGTTACCATTGGGAGTGCTGGTAGCGTAGTGCCTAGGCACTAGACTGCTAACCAGAAGGCTGGCGGTACCCACCAGCCACTCCTCAGAAGGACGATTGGGCAATCCACTTCCATAGTGATACTGCCTTGTAAACCCAAGGAGGGTCCTCTATGAATCGGTCCGACTTGATGGCACATAACAACAACAAGGTTGCCGTAACAAAATAATATACTAAGTGACTTATTTAAAAAAAAAAAAAAATTGTCTCATTGTTATAGAAGCTAGGTGTCCAGATTCAGGATGTCAACAAGGCCATGTTCTCTCCAAAGGCTGCGAAAGAATACTTTTTCTTTCTCAGATTCTGACAGCCCCCAATGTCCTTGACTTACAGCTGTAGCCTAACGCTGTCATCACATGGTCTTCTTCTCTGTCTCCTTCTGTCCCTTCTCCTCTTTTAGAAGGATGTCAGTCATATTAGTTTAGGACTTGCCCTACTCCAATATGACCTCATGTTAACTTAATTGATAACATCTTCAAAGATCCCATTTCCGAATGGGTAACAGAGGTTAAGATTTTAATATATCATTTCGGAGGGCAAAATTCATTCTATAACAAACA
>NW_006934460.1:0-1395 GCF_000298275.1 Orycteropus afer afer
TTCTGTGTCTGTGTTAATTGGTTTCCCTTTTCTTTGTTGAAGAGGGTCTGTGCAATCCTTCTGCCTAGTCCGCCATCTTGCCCCGCCTCCGGATGTGATCTTAAGAAAGGCTTGAGTATCTAATTTTTCCCTTGAACAGAGAGTAACTAAAGCAAATGGATGAAATGACAAGATTAAAAGAGCTGATCAGAAGATTTCAAAGAGCAGCTCGAGAAGACAAAGCCAATTATTATAATGAAATGTGCAAAGACCTGGAGTTAGAAAACCAAAAGGGAAGAACACGTTCAGCATTTGTCAAGCTGAAAGAACTGAGGAAAAAATTCAAGCCTCGAGCTGCAATATTGAAAGGTTCTATACGCAAAATATTGAATGATGCGGGAAGCATCAAAAAAAGATGGAAGGAGGAAAAGAAAAACCAATTGACAGAGATACAGAAGATAATCCTGGAACCCTGAGTTTGAAAGGAACCATACAGAAGTGGATTAGGCACCAACTAGTGGAAAAACCTGAACGAAAACAGTGAGTGCAGAGACGGTCAGAGCTGCAGACTGTCAGCTACTCTGACGAGACCAACATCCTGAATATTTCCAAGTGGTGTTGGGACCTGAGAATTGACCTAAAGATCAGTCCCGGTCACCAAGGGCTGCAGGGACAACTGCTCTGGTGGCCTATGACTAGGAAGGGAAACAGCAAGGAGGGAGACAACCTGAGCTGTGGATTTCTGCTGTCTGGAGGGTGCAGCCATTTTGATTGTTTACACATGGCAGCCATTTTGGATATTTAAAGTGACCGAGGGCACAGCCATTTTGAATGTTTACAAGCAATGGCTATTTTGGATATTTAAAGTCACCAAGGGTGCAGCCATTTTGAATGTTTACAAGCTGCAGCCATTTCAATATTTTAAGTGACTGAGGGCGCAACTATTTTGAAAGTTTACAAGTGGCAACCATTTTGAATTTTAAAATGATAGCATTCTCATTTGGATTCCAGGGACCTAAGAACAGGCTTTGTTTGTCAGGGTCAGCAAGGACATACGAGAGGCTGACAAAGGAAAGGAGACAGGTGGTGACTGTATAAGTGCTGTCAACTAGTGAATAGATGAGCATAGCACAGTACCCTGCCTGTGTTTATATGTTATAGATAACATATAAACAAAACAAAGAAAGCAAAAATTGTGGAAAATCACTCCAACATATAATCACCAATTAAATATAAATACAAAAATGACACAATGCCTCGGAGACAACAGAGCATCATAGTCCACACAAAGAAGCAAGATAAAGCAGGAGAAACAAGGGAACAGGATACAGACCCAAAATACATTCCTCAGGAAGACACAGCATTGGAACTCCCCGATAAGGAATTCAAAAGAATTATATTTAGGTATCTTCAAAG
>NW_006934460.1:2740-3315 GCF_000298275.1 Orycteropus afer afer
TGCTGTAATTTTCCATTGACTTTAATCACAGGGCATAGTAGTACTAAGAGATATCCTAAAGAATCTCCTGTATTCCAGACATACTCTTCTTTACCTCCATTATGTAAAGCCAACCCAATTTCCCCTTAGTAATCATCTATCACACTAGATAGTACAGTAAAGCCATTCTTTGTCTGTTGATCCAGAGGCATGAAGAAGCCAAAATGGCTGGATGGCATTCTTAATTTCCAGTTCAATGCAATCAGTATTGCATCTCCAGGTGGGAGTGTTCCTCCCTTTGGGACTAAGATTTCCAGACCTGCAGAGCATAGGGTAGCAGGCACAGAAAACAAAAGTTTTTTGAGTGGGTCACTAGGGGTAACAGTGAGTGAGTGGTACCACTCCTGTTTCCACCCCTTGGTTCCTGAACCCGTGAATCCTGGCTATTAGAGAAACAGAACCATATATTGGACACTGGTTTAGAGCACATACAACCTCCTTGAGAACATTGCCCCAACCCTTCAAGGTATTGCCACCTAGCTGGTGCCGTATTTGTGTTTTTAAGAGGCCATTCCATCATTCTATCAAACCAGCTG
>NW_006934461.1:0-2815 GCF_000298275.1 Orycteropus afer afer
AAGCTTTCGAGCAGCCACCTAAGATGAAGCTAATGGTCTTCTGTCATTGGAAGCAAAGAAAGTGAAAAAAAAGAGGATTTGGAAACAATCAGCCCTAGGACATGGTGGACCTTGAGACCAGAAGAACTAGATGGTGCCTGGCTACCAATGCCAACCACTCAGGAAGGGATAAAAGCTGGATATCCTGGATAGAGTGGGAGGAAAAATGTGGAACAAAATCCAAGAACACAATAATGACCACAATTACTTGTTGGATGAAGTCTGTTGGGACCCCCAAGACTATGCCCCTGGGATACACTTCAGGCCTGGGATAAAACTCACTCTCAAGGGCTGGTTCTCAGCCCAATAGTAAAATAAGACATACATGCAGACAACTCAACCCACGGCAATGCACCCACATACTTTACAGAGATACATCCCTTGGAGCAATCGGCCGTGGGGCACCAGTGGGGCAACATTCACAAGGAAGAGAAGCAGGATACACAGGAGTGCATAACTAAGAAGGGCATGGGGGAGCTACTGGGAAGGGAGAAGAAGAGAGTGGGTTAGGGTTGCAGATGGTAACTGGGGAGGTGAAAGCAAATGTACATGAAATGTTGAATGTAAAACAAATTTTGCTCTGTAAATTTGTACCTGAAGCACAATAAAAATAAAATAAAATACCATGACTTGGGTCAGGTGCACCTTAGTCTTCATTGTGACATATTTTTTCTTTAACATTTTAAAGAGGTCCCTTGAAGCAGCTTTGCCCAGTGTTGTAACACAATATCTGATTTCTTGACTGCTGCTTCCATGGGTGTTGATTGCGGATCCAAGTAAAATGAAATCCCTGACAACTTCAATCTTTTCTCCATTTATCATGATGTTGCTTATTGGGCCAGTTGTGAGGATTTTGTTGAGGTATAACCCATACTGAAGACTATAGTCTTTGATCTTCCTCAGTAAGTGTTTCAAGTCCTCTTCATTTTCAGCAAGGAAGCATGTCACAGGTTGTTAATGAGTCTTAATATTGGGGTACATTTTGTACTCACTATTACATTGTATAAGGCATTTGGATGCTAACTAGAAGGTTAGCAGTTCAAACGTACCAGCCACTCCATGGGAGGAAGATGAGGCAATCTACAGCTTTGGAAACACAGTGGGGTTCACTATGAGTCGGAATTGACTCAGTGACAGTGGGTTTATATTATACTACAAGGAGCTCTGGTGGTGTTGTGGTTAAGGCATCTGGCTTCTAACCAAGGGTTGGGTGGTTCAAACCCACCAGCCATCCCATGGAAAAAAGATGAGGTAGTCTACTACCATAAAGATTTATAGCCTTGGAAACCCAATGGGACAGCTCTTTCAGATTTCTGACTACAAATATTCTCAATCGCTGAATGTTTCCTGCATATTCTGTAGGCAAAACTCACCTTATTGTGAGAGAAGTCAAGAATGGAATCAAAATAGTGAACTCTGATTGGCCTGTGAATTGACTCGTGTAATAACAGTTGTCATCTATAGCTGCAGTGCAATGTAGCTTGCTGAAGTAATGAACTATGAAGCAATGACCCCGTGTGCCAGAGAAGTATTCGGCATACATGGACACCAGGTGCAAATCAAACATAAACGGTCCAATGGTCCTGCTTACAACTTAAAAATTGTCACTGAACTGAAAATAGCAGAGCGAAAAGAAACAAATAAATAACAGTTTTCTATTTCAGTTCAGATTGAGAAAAACATATTTTCAGTATGGATTCTGGTTTCATTCCAGCAAATATTTCAGAGTTTCTTGATTTAGTTTTCAGTTCAATTCTAGTTTGAAGCCCCGCTTAAACTTTAAACTGAAACTATCCCCTGAAGTCATATTCAAACCAAACAAGTTTAGCTTAATTAGCAACAATGTTCACCTTGAGCATTGTGTTCCTTTAAAGAATTATCTATATATGATCAAATTGACTACAACAACTCAAAAGGTCAGACGAGAAGTTCAGGAGGCTAAACCAAAATCAAACCATCAGTCAATTCCGACTCATAGCAACCCTATAGGACAGAGTTGAACTGCCCTGTAGGGTTTACAAGGCTGTAAATCTTCACGGAAGCATACTATCTCAACTTTTTCCCACAGAGTGGCTGGTAGGTTCAAACCACCAACCTTTTTTATTTAGCAGCCAAATGCCTTAACTACTGTGCCACCAGAGCTCCTTAGGAGGTGGTGAGTTTGTATTAATTGTGATAGGATAATTTGGAAAATGATAGCAGCAATGGTTATATAACTTGCAGAATGTAATCAGTATCACTAAACTTTACATGCATAAATTGTTGAATGGATGTATGTTTTGCTATGTATATGGTCACCAAAAAAAAAAAAAAGAATAAAACAGCTTCCCTTTGTGATTTCATTGTGTGACTCGCACAAAGCTTTCCCAAGCTCCTTCCACATTTTCCCCAAAAGTGGAGCAAGCTAAGTTACTCTATCTCAATTACCTTTAACTTCACTTTAAAAAACAAACAAACAAAAGAAAACCAGTTGCCATCAAGTCTATTTCAACGCATGGCGACCCTCTGTTGCAAAGTACAACTGCTCCATAAGAGGCTGTGCTCTTTTGGAAGTAGATCACCAGACTGTTTTTCTGAGGTGCTTCTGTTGTTGTTAGCTGCGACCGAGTCGCCTCTGACTGGTAGCAACCCTATGCACAGCAGAATGAAACACTGCCCAGTCTTCTGCCAGAGTCATGATCCTTGCTATACCTGAGCCAGTCGTTGCAGCCACTGTGTCTATTCATCCCATTAAGGGCCTTCCCCTTCTTTGCTGACCCTCCAATTTACCAAGCAC
>NW_006934462.1:0-581 GCF_000298275.1 Orycteropus afer afer
TCCAGCCCACAGCCTGGCAGGTGGCCAATGATGGGCTGGGTCAGGAAGACCCCTCACTGGCCTTTGTGTCAGGCTCAGGCTGGGCATGGAGAAGGCTCCCGTGGGCTGGCAGAAGGCAGACTTGGGAACAATGAAGACCCAGAGGGGCAGCCCTTCTCTGTGGCAGTGGTCACTGTTGCTTCTGCTGCTGGGCTTGATGGTGCCTCTGGCTGCTTCTCAGGCCCTCAGCTACCAGGAGGCAGTGTTCTGCAGTGTGCATGGCTTCAGCAATTTTTTCTCAAGTGCTAGTCTGTAGAGACCACCTCCTGGAGCTGGAGCAACCACCCAAATAGTGATTTCACGGGTAGTCTTTCTTTGGCCAGGCTTGGTTTCACTGACTGTCCTGGTCCCATGGCCTGGCCTGTGCTCATGCAATACCTTCTCCTAGAAAGACATTTCCCCCTTTAAATGTGGTCTCACCTCGTGCAGGAAGCGTTCCCAGAATAGTGCGTTTTGTGACCTCAGCATCCCTGCTGTTTGCAGAGGGCTGAGGGTTTCTGTGAGCCCCAGAGACAAGGGAAGGTCCTTGGATGTGGAGAGGA
>NW_006934462.1:2166-2991 GCF_000298275.1 Orycteropus afer afer
CTCATAACAGCTTTATTCACCTTCACCTTGAAATCTGCAGGGCTTTGTCTTCTTTTGGTGTTGTCCCTAAACTGGCCACAGGAGGGAGGTTGCAAGGGGCTGGGATTCAGATCAGGTCTGACTGTGTAGAAAGAGCCTCTGACTTGTGGTCAGCGCACGTGGTTTGCATCTGGGCTGCTTGCCAGCTCTGACAGTTGGAAACCTCCTCCAACCTTAGTGTCCTCATATGTAAAATGAGGACAGGAAGTCCTGCTCTAGCCACTTCCTCAGACATCACAGAGGACAAATCACTGTGAAATTAGAGAGAAAGAGACTCTCACTGATGTGGCTGTGTGTGTGTATCCTGAGCACCCACTCGCTCAGACCTCATTTCCAGTGACTGGCAGGGGAGACGACGGGAGCTCTCCAGGCTTGTCCTGCCTTGAGGGGGAGTATAACCTCTTGTCTTTGGAGACGGCAGCTCAGAGTTTACCTCTAGCTCTCCACATCCAGCTGTGGGCTCGTGGTTATTACTCCTGTTCTCAGCTTAGTTTACCGGCTGTCAAATGGGAGTGATTCTCCTTATCTTGCCAGGCTTATTGTGCCTGGCATGTGGTGGGCACTGAATCAATGATGCCTCTCAGGCTGTCCTGTCATCTTGGACCCCAGGTGGAAAAGTAAGGGACTACTCAGGTTGGGCCTGAGGCAGTGAGGGCCCACATGACCCGTGGCCATGCCCCATGGCCTGACTGGAAGTGTGAGCAGCCAACTCTGGATAGGCATGCCAAGGTGTGCCAGAGATCCTAGAGCCTGCATTGAGGCAGAGAATTAAAATTTTTATATATA
>NW_006934463.1:0-1824 GCF_000298275.1 Orycteropus afer afer
TCTTTAGTGTTCCTGGTAAGAGTTATTCCTCAGTTTTTAATCTTTTTAGTAGTTATTGTAAATGGTATTGTTTTCCTAATTTCCTTTACAGAGGTCTCTTTGTTGATGTAGAGGAATCCAACTGATTTTTGTATGTTGACCTTGTATCTTGCCACTTTGCTGAACCTTTCTATTAGTTCCAGTAATTTTTTTTTGCTGAGTCTCTTGGGTTTTCTATATATAGGATCATGTCATCTGTGAATAGAGATAGGTTTACTTCTTTGCCAATTTGGATGTCTTTTATTTCTCTTTCTTGCCTTGTTGCCCTGGCTAGGACTTCCAGTACAATGTCAAATAGAAGTCATGATAGAGGGCATCCTTGAATGTTTCCTGTTCTCAAGGGAAATGTTTTGAGTCTTTCTCCATTGACAATAATGCTGGCTGTTGGTTTTGCCAACAAAGGGCATATACCAACAGCCCTTTACCAACAAAGGGCTGTTGGTATATGCCCTTTATTATGCTGAGGAATGTCCCTTCTATTCCTATTTTGCTGAGAATTTTGAACAAGAATGGGTGTTGGATTTTATCAAATGCCTTTTTTGCATCATTTGATATGACCATGTAGTTCTTTTTGTTTTATTTATGTGATGGATTACATTGATTGTTTTTCTGATGTTGAACCATCCTTGCATACCTGGTATGAATTCTATTTGGTCACAGTGTATTATTTTATATATATATGTTGTTGGATTCTATTGGCTAGGATTTTGTTGAAGATTTTTGCATCTATATTCATGAGGGATATTGGTATGTGGTTTTCCTCATTAGTGCTGCCTTTACCTGGTTTTGGCATCAGTATTATAGTTGCTTCATAGAATGAATTTGGAAGTATTCCATCATTTTCTATGTTCTGTAATAGTTAAGTAGTATAGGTGTCAGCTCTTCTGAACATTTGATAGAATTCTCCAGTGAAGCTGTCTGGGTTGGGACATTTTTTCATAGGGAGTTTATTTTTAATAACATGTTCAGTTTCTTCTTTTGTTGTAGATGTGTTCAAGTATTCTATCTCAGATTGGGTTAGTTTAGGTAGGTCTTGTGTTTCTAGAAATTTGTCCATCCCTTTGGATTCTCGAATCTGTTGGAGTACAGTTCTTCATAATATTCTGTTACTATTTTTTTTTTTAATTTTAGTCGCTTCTGTTGTGATGCTGCCCTTTTCATTTATTATTCATGTTATTTGCATTTTCTCTTTCTTTTCCTTTGTTAAATTTGCCAGGGGTTTATAAATTTTGTTAATCTTTTAAAGAACCAGCTTCCTGTCTTGTTGATTTTTTTCTCTCTCTCTCTTTGGTTTCTGCTTCATTTATTTCTACTCAGATCTTTATTATTTCCTTCCTTCTGGATGTTGTAGGTTTCTTTTGTTGCTATTTTTCTAATTGTTGGAGTTTTTAAGTTAAAGTGTTGATTTTGAATCTTCCTTCTTTTTTGATGTGTGTATTTATTGCTATAAATTGACATCTGGGTACTGCTTTTGCTGTATCCCAAAGATTTTGGTATGTTGTGTTTTCATTGTCAATTAATTCAAGGAATTTTTATTTCATTTTTAATTTTTTCTGTTACCCAGTAGTTTTTCAGCAGGGTGTCATTCAGTTTCCATGTATTTGATTTTTTCTACTTGATCTTCCTGTTGCTCCTTTGTAATTTTATACTAGAAATTTTAATAGTATTTTATAGCATTTTGATCTGTAGTATTTCAATGTTTGTAAATTACTAAGGCTTTGCTTTGAAGGCTAACATATGGTCTATTCTGGAGAATATTCCACGTACACTGGAAAAGAATGTGTT
>NW_006934463.1:2754-3261 GCF_000298275.1 Orycteropus afer afer
CCTTCCCCTCTTTCATCAACCCTACATCTTGCCAAGCATGAAATCTTTCTCCAAGGAATGGTCCCTTCTGACAACATGACCAAAGTATGTGAGACAAAGTCTGACCATTCTCGCCTCCAAGGAGCATTCTGGCTGCACTTCCTCTAGGACAGACCTGTTAGTTCTTTAGCAGTTCATGGTACTTTCAGTATTCTTAGCCAACACCACAGCTCAAAAAATCAGTTCTTCTTTGGTCTTCCTTATTCATTGTCAAGCTCTCACATGCATATGAGGCAATTGAAAGCATCATGGCTTGTGTCAAGTGTGCCTTAGTCCTCAAGGAGACGTCTTTGCTCTTCAGCACTTGAAAGACGTCCTTTGCAGGCGATTTGCCCAGTTCCATAAGTTGTCTGATGTCCTGACTGCTGCTTCCGTTGGTGTTGATTGTAGAACCAAGTAATGTGAAGTCTTTGACAATTTCAATCTTTTCTCCATTTATTGTAATGTTGCTTATAGGACCAGTTGTGA
>NW_006934464.1:0-2647 GCF_000298275.1 Orycteropus afer afer
TTCTAAATGGTGAGGAAGTTAAGAAAGTTGCAAGATAGAATGGACTGTTCTAAACTTGGGAAGATAAATATAAATCATAGGGTAACCTCAAAGAAAAATGATAAACCTTCACATCACAATAAAAAAGAGGACAAGCACAAATATTCAGCACATACTAAAACAACAGCAACAAAGTAAATGATAACACTATTCATAAACATAATGAGCTCAGCACAGAAAATAATATGGAACAAAGAAACCAGGGACACAATGAAAAAACACATAACAAAATGAAGCAACAAATTCAAACTTATCAATAATTAGCCTGAATATTAATGGATTAAATGCACCACTCAAGAGACGGAAAGTTGCAGATTGGATAAGAAAACACAACCCATTAATATGCTGCCTACAAGAGACACACCTTAGAGTTAAAGACAAAAAAAAAAAGATTAAAAATCAAAGGTTGGAAAAAGATATATCAAGCAAATGGCAACAGTAAGAGAGCAGGAGTGGCAATATTAATTTCTGATCAAATTGACCTTAAGTCAAAGACAGAAACAAAAAATAGCCTGCCAATCAACTATATACTTCTTTTTTCTACTAGATCAGATATCATAAGTCTAATATGAGAATAAGGAAAGAAATTATTCAATTGACCTTAGTTTAGAATAAGGAGCTCTGGTGTTCTAGTGGTTAATGCATTTGGCCCTCAACCAAAAAGTCCCATGGTTCAAACCCACCAGTTATGTTTCTTGGATTAAAGATGAGGCAGTCTGTTTCTGTAAAGATTTGCAGCCTTGGGAACCCCATGGGGGTTGCAGTGAGTCACAATCCACTCAGTGACAGTGAGGTTTTTTAATTTTTTTACTTTAGAATAAGATTGACAAGCTTCTTTGCAGGTTCCTTGCCTACCCATTACAGGTTTATTAGTCTTGGTTTCCATATTCTCTTGTACATAATACTGGCAGATCTTTCTTGTATGGCTAATGCCATCTCAGATGAAGTCTGTGGTCCTTCGGAAGAAGAGTCCCTTTTAAAACTGAGTTGTCAACATCAGTACAAATAAAGAACCATCCCACAAGTTCAATATAAAAAAAAAAAAAAAAAAAGATTTTACTTTAGAGTTCCAGTAAGATGACAGAATAGGCAGAGAGACTGCACAGACCCTCTTCAACAAAGAAAAGGGGAACCAATTAACACAGATACAGAAGATAATCCTGGACCAATGAGCCTTGAAGGGAAGGATATAGAAGTGGACAAAACTCCATCTAGCAGAAGAATTTACATGAAAATACCAAAAACAGAGACATACAGAGCTGCGGGCTGGCAGCAATTCTAACGGCACGGACAGCTTGGATATTGCTGAGTGGTGGTAAGACCTGAGAATTAACCTAAAAATTAGCACTGCTAGCTAGGGACTGCACAGAGGACTGCTCTAGTGGCTGGGGAATAAAAGGGGAGGCAGCGAAGAGGACGGCATGCTGAGTTGTGGACTTTTGCCTGTCCAGAGGACACAGCCATTTTGAATGTTCACAAACAGCTTGACCATTTTAGATATTTAAAGTGATAGCATTCTCCCAGACTCCAGGGGCTTAAGAACAGGCTCCACTCACCAGTAACCCCATGGACTTTCCGGAATTGGACAAAGGTAAAGGTGTGACTTTTCCCTTGTTATTCTTACACCCCACACCTGATTGGTGAATGGAGGTGCGGCCATCCCCACTCCAACCCACCTTCTGGTCTCATACGAACTCCATCCCAGTCTGTGTGATTGGACAGAGCCTAGGTTCCCTGGCCTGCCCTCCCCCGATTTTTTGTTTTTTCTTTCTTTTTTCTGTTTTTTAGTTTGCTTGTTTTGTCTGTTTTAAAACTACCACTACTATGATTACTTCTGTCCTTTTTACTATTATTCTTTATTCTTCTCCTCCCAGGTTCTAGTTTTCAGCTTTTTTTCTTTTCCCTCTTCCTAGTTGCATTTTTTTTCTTTCCAATGTTTAACCCTGTTCCTTGTTTTTCTTTTTGCATTTTTCTCATTTTTTCTTCATTATTCTTGTTCTCTACCTTTTTTCTCTTATTGTACTATCCTTTTTTTTATGGTTGTTCAGTTATTATTTTTGTCTAATGGATTGGAAGACAGCAACAGTTCCCATATAACAGAACTACACCCACAACTCTTGCAACTTCACTTACTCATCAAGAGCCACCACTTCTTTCTCCATCAATGGGCCAATGATAAAAAACCACCAAGAAAAGCCTGAATTACCCTTGGCTGCTCTTCACAAACAGTGAACAGAGATCTAAATACAAAAATGCCATTATATCTCGGAGACAACAGACCATCACAGTCCATGCAAAGAAGCAAGATAAAGTGGTAGAAACAAGGGAGCAGGATACACACACAGAAAACATCTCTGAGGAAGAAGCAGCATTGGAACTCTCTGATAAGGAATTCAAAAGAATTATATTTGTGTATCTTCAAAGGATTGAGAGACAGACCAAGGAAAACACAGACAAAACCCTAGAAGAATTTTCAAGAAAATATAAGAGCGGAGTTCCGGCAAGATGGCGGACAAGGCACAAGGACTGCACAGACACTCTTCAACAAAGAAAAGGGAAACCAATTAACACAGACACAGAAGATAATCTTGGACCCCTGAGCCTTGAA
>NW_006934465.1:0-503 GCF_000298275.1 Orycteropus afer afer
GTTAGTTTAGGTAAGTAATGTGTTTCTAGAAATCCATTTCTTCCAGATTTTCAAATTTGTTGGAGTATAGTTCTTCATAGTATCTTGATATTATTTTTTTTATTTCAGTTGGTTCTGTTTTGATGTCATCCATTTCGTTTCTTATTCCTGTTATTTGTATACTCTCCCTCTTTTCTTTTATTTAATTTGCCAGTGGTTTGTCAATTTTGTTAATCTTTTCAAAAACCAACTTCTGGTCTTGTTCATTTTTTCAATTGTCTTTCTATTTTCTGTTTCAGTTATTTCTGCTTGAATCTTTACTATTTCCTTTCTTCTGCTGAATATGGGCTTTTCTTGCTGTTCTTTTTCTAATTGTTGGAGATGTTGGTTTAAAGTGTGGGTTTTGGCTCTTTCTTCTTTTTTGATGTGTACATTTATTGGTATTAATTGGCCTCTGATCACTGCTTTTGCTGTGCCCTAAATATTTTGGTATATTGTGTTTTAATTCTCATTTGATTCAAGGA
>NW_006934465.1:1998-3165 GCF_000298275.1 Orycteropus afer afer
TTTATGGTTGCCATTTGCTTGATAAATTTTTTTCCAACCTTTGATTTTTAGTCTATTTTTGTCTTTGTCTCTAAGATGTGTCTCTTGTAGACAGCATATTGATGGATTATGTTTTCTTATCCAGTCTGCAACTCTCATTCTCTTGAATGGTGCATTTAATCCATTGGCATTCACCATAATTATTGACAAGTATGAATTGGTTGTTATCATTTTGTCATGTGTTTTTTCATGGTGTTTCTGGTTTCTTTGTTCCATATAATTTTCTATGCTGAGCTCATTTGTTTATGAATTATGTTATCATTTCTTTTGCTGCTATTGTTTTAGTATTTGCTATATTTGTGCTTGTCCTCTTTTTTTATTGCATTGTGAAGGTTTATCATTTTTTCTTAGAGGTTATCTTGTGATGTTTAATTTTCTCCCCAAGTTTAGAACAGTCCATTCTGTCTTGCAACTCTCTTGACTTCCTCACCATTTAGCAGTTCTGCAACTACTCTATTTTTTCCCACTTTTTGGTTTGTAGTTGTCTTCATTTGCAAATTGATGTCTCTGGTTCCCTGTTTACAATCCTGTAAGCTTATCTTACTTTGGATACTTTCACAACTGTGTTGGTTTCTGGGTTATGTCATCTTGTGTATAAATGGTCAGTTGTTGTTTGCTATAATTAGTTCCCTGTCCAAAGGACTCCCTTTACAATCTCTTGTAAGGTTGGTCTAGTTTTAATAAATTCCCTTAAATTCTGTTTATCTGGAAATTTCCTAATTCACCGTCATATTTGAGGGACAATTTTGTTGTGTATATTATTCGTGTTTGGAAATTTTTTCTCTTTCAGTGTTTTATGTATGCCATCCCATTGCCTTCTCACTTGTATGGTTTCTGCTGAGACATCTAAGCTTATTCTTATTGATTGTCCTTTGTAGGTAACTTTTCATTTTTCCTGTGCTGCTTTTAAGATTCTATCCTTGACTTTGGTTTTGATGAGTTTGATGATGATATGTTTTGGTGATTTTCTTTTGGAGTCTATTCTGTTTTTAACTTCAAGTTGAATTTGCATATGAGCAGTTGATGGTCTGTTCCACCTGGAGTCTGAAAACCAAAAGGGAAGAACACGCTTGGCATTTCTCAAACTGAAAGAACTGAAGAAAAAATTGAAGCCTCGAGTTGCAATAG
>NW_006934466.1:0-1809 GCF_000298275.1 Orycteropus afer afer
AAGGCAATGAGAAAGTATATATGAAACCTGAAAGAGAAAAATTTTCAACCAAGAATTATATATCCGGCTAAACTGTCCCTCAATATAATGATGAAATTAGGAGATTTCCAGATAAGCAGAAACTAAAGGAATTTGTTAAAACCAGGCCAACCTTACAAGAGATACTAAATAGAATCTTTTGAACAGAGAACCAAAAAACTAAATAACAACCAACCATTAATATACAAGATGACATAACCCAGACCACAGCTATGGACATAGCCAAAGTACAATGAGCTTACAAGATTGTAAACAGGGAACCAGAGACATCAATTGACAAATGAGAACAACTACAAACCAAAAAGAGGGAAAATAGTGTGCAGTCACAGAACGTCTAAATGGTGAGCAAGTCAAGAGAGTTTCAAGATAGAATGGACTGTTCTAAACTCAGGGAGAAAATTATAAATCACAGGGTAACCTCAAAGGAAAATGATAAACCTTCATATCACAATAAAACAGAGGACAAGCACAAACACTCAGCAAATACTAAAACAACAGCAACAAGAGAAATGATAACATGATTCATAAACAAGATGAGCTCAGCACAAAAATTAATAGGGAACAAAAAAAAAACAGGGACAGCATGAAAAAACACGTAACAAAATGACAGCAACTAATTCATACTTGTCAATAATTACACTGAATGTTAATGGATTAAATGCACCACTCAAGAAACAGAAAGTTGCAGATTGGATAAGAAAACAAAACCAATCAATAGGCTGCCTACAAGAGACATACATTAGAGATAAAGACAAAAATAGACTAAAAATCAAAGGCTGGAAAAAAATATATCAAGCAAATGGCAACTGTAAGAGAGCACAAGTGTCAATATTAATTTCTGATCAAACTGACTTTAAGACAAAAACCACCATACAACACAAGGAAGAACATTATATAATGATTAAAGGATCAACTGAACAAGAAGATATAACCATAATAAATATCTATGGACCCAATGAAAGCGCCCCAAAATACATAAATCAGATGTTAAAAGAGTTGAAAAGTCAAATAGATGACTCCACAGTCACAGTGAGAGACTTTAACACACCACTTTCAATGAAAGACACAACTGGAAAGAAACTCAACAAAGATGCACAAGAGCTAAACAATACAATCCACCAACTTGACCTTATAGACATCTACAGAGAACTTCACCCAACAATAGCACAATATACATTCTTTTCCAAAGCACATGGAACATTTTCCATGATAGACCATATGGTAGGCCATAAAGCAAGACTTCATAAATTTAAAAACATTGAAATACTGCAAGGCATCTTCTCAGATCATAATGGTATCAAATTACAAATCAGCAACAGGAAGATGAACGGAAAAAGAGCAAACATATGAAACTGAACAACACCCTCCTTGAGAAAGACTGGGTAAGAGAGAAATAAAAATTGAAATTCAAAACTTCCTTGAATCAAATGAGAATGAAAACACAACATACCAAAATCTTTGGCATACAGCAAAAGCAGTGATCAGAGCCCAATTTAGAACAATAAATGCACACACCTAAAAAAAAGAAAGAGCCAAAATCAACACTTTAAACCAACATCTCCAACAGTCAGAAAAAGAACAGCAAGAAAAGCCTACAATCACCAGAAGAAAGGAAATAATAAAGATTTGAACAGAAATCAATGAAATAGAAAATAGAAGGGCAATAGACAAAATCAACAAGACGAGAAGTTGGTTTCTTGAAAAGATCAATAAAATTGACAAACCACTGGCAAATTTAACAAAGGAAAAGAGGGAGAGAATACAAATAAC
>NW_006934466.1:2589-3094 GCF_000298275.1 Orycteropus afer afer
GACTCCAACAACATATCAAGAAAATCATTCATTATGACCAAGTGGGGTTCATATCAGGTATGCAAGGATGGTTCAACATTAGAAAAGCAATCAACGCCATCGACCATGTAAATAAAGCGAAGGAAAAGAATCACATGATCATATCATCAATTGGTGCAGAAAAGGCATTTGATAAAATCCAACATCCATTCTTAATCAAAACTCTCAGCAAAACAGGAATAGAGGGGACCTTCCTCAACATAATAAAGGGCAGCTATGCAAAGCCAACAGCCAACATTATTCTCAATGGAGAGAGACTGAAACCATTCCTCTTGAGAACAGGAACCAGAAAAGGATGCCCGCTATCACCACTTCTATTCAACACTGTACTGGAGGTCCTAACCAGAGTCATAAGGCAAGAAAGGGAAATCAAAGGCATCCAAATTGGTAAGGAAGAACTCAAACTATCCCTATTTGCTGATGATATGATCCTATACCTAGAAAACCCAAGAGACTCAGTCAAAAA
>NW_006934467.1:0-479 GCF_000298275.1 Orycteropus afer afer
CAAATGTGAGTGACCAATATGGCAGCATTGAGGATGAGAAAGACAGAGGTACATGGGAGGTACAGACAACAAATATGAACCCTTTATCACATACAGTACTGCATTGTCAGTGAAGGCAAACCTGGGTATATGGGTGGATAGATGGGTGGACAGGCTAAATTATTAGATATGTCTACGAAATGGGGAGGGTATCCAAGAACATGTATAGGGTTGGCAGACAATGATCATATACGTTTATGTGAATGATCAGAATTCCTAGGTGTATAGTAGAGCTGACAAGGGGCAAAGTTTTGGTTACTGCTTGGGAACAGCCAGCTACCCAGAAGGACTGAGTAGTTGAACCTGTAGACTTGGGACCATAGTGCAGGGGACATCAAGCTCAATTGGCATAACATACTACACAAAACATTGTTCCACCTCCTACTTTGGCGAGTAGCGACTGCGATCTTAAAAGCTAACAAGCTGCCATTTAGATGCAA
>NW_006934467.1:1774-2508 GCF_000298275.1 Orycteropus afer afer
ATCAGGGTTGTATCCTTTCACCATACTTATTCAATCTGTATGCTGAGGAAATAATCCGAGAAGCTGGACTATATGAAGAAAAACATGGCATCATGATTGCAGGAAGACTCATTTACAACCTGTGATATGCAGATGACACATTCTTGCTTGCTGAAAATGAAAATGATTTGAAGCACTTACTGATGAAGACTAAAGACTACAATCTGCAGTATGGATTACACCTCAATATAAAGAAAACAAAAATCTTCACAACTGGGCCAATTAGCTGTATCATGATAAATAGAGAAAAGATTGAAATTGTCAAATATTTCCTATTGCTTCATTCCACAATCAACACCAATGGAAGCAACAGTCAAGAGATCAGACGACGCATTACATTGGGCAAATCTGCTGAAAGGGACCTCTTTAAAGTGCTGGAAAGCAAAAATGTCACTTTGAAGACTAAAGTGAGCCTAACCTAAGCCATGGTGTTTTTATTTGCCTCATATGCATGTGAGAGCTGGACAATGAGTAAGGAGACCAAAGAAAAGTTGATACTTTTGAGTTGTAGTGTTGGCGAAGAATACCATGGACTGCCAGAAGAACTAACAGGTCTGTCCTAGGAGAAGTGCAGCTGGAATGCTGCTTGGAAGCGAGGATGGGCAGACTTCATCTCACCTACTTTGGTCATGTTGTCAGAATGGACCATTCCCTGGAGAAGGATATCATGCTTGGTAAAGTAGAGGGTAAGCGAA
>NW_006934468.1:0-857 GCF_000298275.1 Orycteropus afer afer
CAGAACTCATTCATAATCCAGGGTCTACCTACAAATTGAATCCTACTGTGTGTAGTCTTTTTTTGTTGTCTAGCTTCTTTTACCCACCATAATTATGATGAGATTCATCCATGTGCCTGCATATATCAATAGTTCATTCCTTCTTACTATCAAACAGTATTCCACTGTACTAATATATTACAGCTGGTTCATATGTCCAAGTTTTGATGGACATTTATTTCCAGTTCGGGCTATTACAAACAAGGCTGTTATGAGTATATATACACAAGTCTTTATGTAAACATACAATTTAATTTCTCTGGGGAAAAAAGCAAAGGGTGAAATGGCTGTGTCAAATGGTAGGTATATGTTTAATGTTGTAAGAAACTGCCCAACTATTTTCTAAAGTGACTATACCGATTTTCATTTCTAAAACCAAGGTATGAAATGTCCAATTGCTCCAAATCCTCACCAACCCTTGGCATACTCAGGTGTTTTGTTTTTATTTTTTAAGTTTTAGATGTTCAAATAGGCGTGTAGTGGTATCTCATTTTAATTTTAATTTGTATTTCCTCCTGACAAATGAGTTGATTCAATTCATAGGGATCCCTCCTTTGGTTTCTGAGATGGTATCTCTACAGAAGTAGATTGCTCAATCTTCCTTCTGAGGAGTGGCTGGTAGGTTTGAACCGCCAGCCTTCTGTTTAGCAGTCTAATACCTTAGGCACTACACCACCAGAGCTCCCAGTGACAAATGATGCTGAGGAGCCCTGGTGGTGTAAGGTTTGGTTTAATAATGTTAAGCATCTTTTCATGTGTTCATTTGCCATCTGTATACCTTCTCTGGGCCGACTCGACAGCAAACAACAACAACAACA
>NW_006934468.1:2077-3056 GCF_000298275.1 Orycteropus afer afer
TGGACAATGAATAAGGAAGACCAAAGAAGAGTTGATGCCTTTGAATTGTGGTGATGGTGAAGAACACTGAAAATGCCATGGACTGCCAGAAGAACTAGCAAATGTGCTCTGGAATAAGTGCAGCCAGAATGATCCTTGGAGGCAAGAATGGCCAGGCTTCTCGCCAACTTTGGTCATGTTGTCAGAAGGTATCAGTCCCCGGAGAAGGATATAATGCTTGGTAAAACAGAGGGTCAGTGAAAAAGTGGAAAGCCCTCAACGAAATGGATTGACACAGTAGTTGCAACCATGGTTCAAGCATAACAATGACTGTGAGGATGGCGCAGGGCTGGGCAGCATTTTGCTCTGTTGTACATAGAACCACTGAGTCGAAGCCAACTCTATGGCATATAACAACACCAGAACAGATAAAATTCAGGCAATAAGTCAGTCACTATTCCTTTTATTTATTCAACTATTTAGCCTAAGCTAAAGTCTTTTTAAAATGTTCAGCTTGATGAATTTGAGTTTCCCTTTTTCTCTCCTTGCTTTTTTTTTTTTTTTAAACAGACAGGTGGTAATGGATCACAAGAGAAGGAACATAAATCAAAAGACTGGATAATCCACAAATTAATCAAGCAGTCTAAATAATTAAAAAAGGACTACACTTTTCTTTAGGCAAAGCATATTCGTGTAATGTCTGCTAAAGAGCCAAACATAAACACATGTATTCCTTCTTCTTCATACGACTCTTTCAGACACTTGTTACTGATACCTGCATCATCAACATCACTCCTGATTTCACTGTGAATTTAATCACTTTGTGTTTCACACACCAAAAACTTACAAAATATTTTTTTATAATGAACTAATAGCTTCATTTAGCTTTTGTGACTCTGTCAATATTTCTCAATGAATTATTCACTGTTGTTGTTGTTGTTGTTGTTGTTGTTGTTGTTTGCCCTCGAGTCAGACCGGACTCACAGCAACCCCTCCTTGG
>NW_006934469.1:0-3110 GCF_000298275.1 Orycteropus afer afer
ATGGAGGGATGGACACTGGGAAGAGGTAACTATGGGGAGGAAGTGGGAGGGAAGCTGTTGCATTGTGGTAAACTGTGGTCAATGTCATAAGACAAAGTATACGTAAACTGCTATATGGAAAGTGAATTTGCTCTGGAAATCTTCACCCAAATCACAATTAAAAAAAAAAAAAACAAAGAGCATCAACTCTTTTTCAGTCTTCCTTATTTACTGTATAGCTCTCACATGCATAAGAGGAGACTGAAAATACCAAGGCTTGGGTTAGGCGCACCTTAATCTTCAAGGAGACGTCTTTGCTCTTCAGCACTTGAAAGTGGTCTTTTGCAGCATGATTTGCCTGATGCAATACATTTTCTGATGTCTTGACTGCTGCTTCCATTGGCGTTGATTGTAGAACCACATACTATCAAGTCTTTCACAGCTTCAATCTTTTCTCCATTTATCATGATGCTGTTTGTTAAGTCCAGTTGTGAGGATTTTTGTTTTCTTTATATTCAGGTGTAATTCATACTGCAGACTGTAGACTTCAATTTTCATCCATAAGTGTTTCAAGTCATCCTCACTTTCAGCAAGCAAAGTTGTGTCATCTGCGTATCACAGGCTGTCAATGAGTCTTTCTCCAATCCTCATGAAACATTCTTCTTCATATAGTTCAGTTTCTAGGATTATTTGCTCAGCACACAGATTGAATAAGCATGGTGAAAAGATACAACCTTGACACATTCCTTTCCCAATTTTAAACCATGCAATATCCCCTTTTTCTGTTTGAACAACAGCCTGCTGGTCTATGTACAGGTTCTGCATGAGTACAATTAAGTGTTCTGGAATTCCTGTTCTTTTCAATGTTATCCACAATTTGCTGTGATCCACACAATCGAATACTTTTGCATAGTCAACAAAACACAAGTAAATATCTTTCTGGGATTCTTTGTTTTCAGCCAAGATCCATTTGACATCAGCAAAGATATCCCTCATTCCACATCCTCTTCTGAATCCAGGTTGGATTTCCGTAAGTCTGTCAATATACTGCTACAGCCATTTTTGAATTATCTTCAGCAAGATTTTACTTGCGTGTGATATTAATGATATTGTTCAATGATTTCCACATTCTGTGGGATCATCTTTCTTTGAAACAGGTATAAATAAGGATCTCTTCCAGTCAGTTGGCCAGGTAACTGTCTTCCAAATCTCTTGGCGTAGCCCAGTGAGTGCCTCCAACATAGCATCAGTTTGTTGAAACATCTCAGTGGGTATTCCATTAATTCCTGGAGCCTTGTTTTTCACCAAATTCTTTCAGTGCAGCTTTGACTTCTTCCTTCAATACCATTGGTTCTTGGTCGTATGCCATCTCCTAAAATGGTTGAGTATTGACCAATTCTTTTTGGTACAGTGACTCTGCATATTCCTTCCATCTTCTTTTGATGTTTCCTGCTTCATTCAATATTTTGCCCATAAAATACTTCAATACTGCAATTCAAGGCTTAAATTTTTAATCCTTAGTTCTTTCAGCTTGAGAAATGCTAAGTGTGTTCTTCCATTTTGGTTTTCTAACTTCCGGTCTTTGCACATTTCATTGTAATAACTGACTCTGTCGTCTCAAGCTACTCTATGAAATCTTCTGTTCAGCTCTTTTATCTTGTCATTTCTTCCATTTGGTTTAGCTACCCTCCGTTCAAGGGCAAGTTTCAGAGTCATTAGTCATTAGTCATTAGAGAACACAAATCAAAATTGTAGTTAAGACCACTAACTGTTAACAAAAGCTCCTGTCCCTTTGGGAAGTCTTCCATAGACTCCTCCCTTCTTACCAAAAACTTAAAAAACTGGTAATATCAAGTGCTAGTGAGATTTTAAGCAACTGAAACTCTCATATGGTAACAGCAATTTGGAATGAAAACAGTAAAGCCTCTGAGATTAGCGATTTTTAACATAGTTACCACATGATCCAGTAATCATACTCCTTTACCCAAGAGAAATGAAAACATATGTACACAAAAAGATCAAAATGCTTTACTTATAATCTCAAAAAATTAGTAACAATCTAAATGTCCATCAACAAGTAAATGGATAAATTGTGGTATATGCATACTATGGACTACTACTACACAGAAATAAAAGAACAAACTACTGATACATGCAGCAACATAAATGAATCTCATAAGCACCATATTATGTGAAAGGAGCACTGATAGTATTATGCCTAAGGCATCTGACTGCTAACTGGAAGCCCGGCAGTTCAAACACACCAGACACTCCTCAGAAGGAAGGTTGGGCAATCTACTTTTGTAGTGATACCACCTTGGAAACCCAAGAAGGGGTCACTATGAGTCAGATCAACTCAAAGGCAGTGAATTTGGTTTGGTTTTGGTATGTTATGTGAAAGAAGTCAAAAACAAAAAGCTATATAGCTTCATTTATCCAATACTATGAAAGAGGTAAAATCATAGGGACTGAGATAAGATCAGTTGTCAGAAGCTGAGGAGCGCTGAAGGCAGAGAAGACTGTCCATAAAGGGGCACAAGGGTTTAAGTTTGTGAAAACTCATACAGCAATACCATGAAAAGGGCAAATTTTATTGTAAGTAAATAATACTTCAATAAACCTGTCTTTTAAAAGTTAAATTATAGGGCTACAAAATAAGGAAATCAAAATGTTGATATTTGAAAAGATCATACTATACAACAAAAAACTATAGTGCTGCATTTTATATTCTGCAAGAAATAGGGAGTTCCGGCAAGATGGCGGACTAGGCAGAGGGACTGCACAGACCCTCTTCAACAAAGAAAAGGGAAACCAATTAACACAGACACAGAAGTTAATCCTGGACCCCTGAGCCTTGAAGGGAAGAATGCAGAAGTGGACTAAACCCCAACTAGCAGAAGAATTGGCATGAACATACCAAAAAAGGAAACATATGGATCTGCAGTCTGGCAGCAATCCTGAGCGACCCCGATGGCACCGAGTGGCAGTAGGACCTAGGAATTAACCTAAAAATCAACCTGCTAAAATGGGACTGCATGGAGGACTGTGCACGGTGGCTGGGGAACAAACAGAGAAGGTGAAGAGAAAGGTGGGCTGAGCTGTGGACTTTTGCCAATCCGGAGGACGCCGCC
>NW_006934470.1:0-1364 GCF_000298275.1 Orycteropus afer afer
TCCATGAGCATGGGATGTTCTTCCATTTATGTAGATCTCTTATGTTTTCTTGAAGTAGTTTTTTTATAGTTTTCTTTGTAGAGGTCTTTTGTGTCTCTGGTAAGATTTATTCCCAAGTATTTAATTTTTTTGGTAGCTATTGTAAACAGTATTGATTTCCCTATTTCTTTTTCAGCAGTCTTTGCTGGTGTAGAGGAATTCAACTGATTTTTTGATGTTGATCTTATATTCTGCTACCATGCTAAATCTCTCAATTAGTTCCAGTAGATTTTTGACTGAGTCTTGGGTTTTCTAGGTATAGGATCATATCATCAGGAAAAAGAGATAGTTTGACTTCTTCCTTACCAATCTGGAAGCCCTTGATTTCCCTTTCTTGCCTTATGGCCCTGGGTAGGACTTCCAGAACAATGTTGAATAGAAGTGGTGATAGTGGACATCCTTGTCTTGTTCCTGTTCTCAAGAGGAATGTTTTCAGTCTTTCTCCATTGAGAATAATGATGGCTGTTGGTTTTGCATAGATGGCCTTTATTATGTTGATGAATGTCCCTTCTATTCTTATTTTGCTGAGAGTTTTGATCAGAAATGGGTGTTGGATTTTATCAAATGCCTTTTCTGCATCAATTGATATGATCATGTGGTTCTTTTCCTTTGTTTTATTTATGTGGTGGATGACATTGACTGTTATTCTAATATTGAACCATCCTTGCATAACTGATATGAACCTCACTTTATCATAATGAATGATTTTCTTGATATTTTGTTGGAGTCTATTGGCTAGGATTTTGTTGAGTCTTGCAACTTTCTTAACTTCCTCACCATTTAGAAGTTCTGTAATTACACAGTCTTTTCCTTCTTCTTGTTTATAGTTGTCCTCACTTGCCAATTGATGTCTCTGGTTCCCTGTTTACAATCTTGTAAGCTCATTTTACTTTGGATATTATCCATAGCTGTGGTTTCTGGGTTATGTCATCTTGTGTATTAACGGTCAGTTGTGATTTGCTATTTTTGGTTCTCTGTTCAAAGGACTCCCTTTAGTGTCTCTTGTAAGGTTGGTCTGGTGTGCACAAATTCCCTCAGTTTCTGCTTATCTGGAAATCTCCTAATTTCACCATCATATTTGAGGGACAATTTTTCTGGTTATATAATTATTGGTTGTAAATTTTTCTCTTTCAGCGTTTTATATATACCATCCTATTGCCTTCTCGCTTGCATGCTTTCTGCTGAGAAATCAGAGCTTATTCTTTCTGGCTGTCTTTTGTAGGTAAGTTTTTGTTTTTCCCATGCTGCTTTCAGGATTCTGTCTTTGTCTTTGGTTTTGATGAGTTTGATGATGATGTGTCTTGGTGATTTTCTTTTGGGGTCTA
>NW_006934470.1:2013-2696 GCF_000298275.1 Orycteropus afer afer
AGACAAATACACGCAAACTAATCACTAGAAAAAAGAAAACAAAAAAGGAAAAAAAAAAAGAGGAAAAAGCAAAAAATCGATGGAGGACAGGGCAGGGCACCCAGGCTCCGTCTGAGCACACAGACTGTGATGGAGGGTCTGTGGGCCCAGAAGGTAGGTGGGAGTGGAGGATGGATGCACCTCCGTTCCCCAAGCAAGTGTGATGTATAAGAGTAACAAGAGGAATGTGGTATTTTTTCAGTCTTGCAAGTCTGGAGTGTCTTTGGAGTTGCTGGAAAGCAGAATGTGTTCTTAAACCCCAGGAATCTGTGAGCTCATTGTCTCTTTAAATATCCAAAATAGTCAAGCCACTTTTAAGCCTTCAAAATGTTGGCACCCTCTGGACCAGCAAAAGTCCACAGCTCAGCCCTCCTTTCTCTTCACCATCTCCATTTATTCCCCAGCCACCAGACCAGTCCTCTGTGCAGTCCCTGGCTAGCAGGGCTGATTTTTAGGTTAATTCTTAGGTCCTACCACCACTCGGGAATGGCCAAGCTGTCTGTGCTGTCATGATCACTCAGGATCACTGCCAGACCGCAGCTCCGTCTGTCTCCTTTTTTTGGTATTTTCACACAAATTCTTCTCCTAGTTGGGGTTTAGTCCACTTCTATATCCTTCCCTTCAAGGCTCAGGGGTCCAAGATT
>NW_006934471.1:0-947 GCF_000298275.1 Orycteropus afer afer
CGGTCCCTCTCGGGAGGGTAACAAGGGAGCCGTCTGAGCACTAGTGACTGGGTCTTACCCCTTTCTCCTGCTCTTCCAGTCTTCATCAGTAAGTGCTTCAAATTCTCTTGACTTTCAGCAAGCAAGGCTGTTTTATCTGCATAGCATACTTTGTTAGCAAGTCTTCCTCCAATCTTGATGCCACAAATTCTTCATATATTCCAGTTTCTTGGATTATAAGTAATATATTTGATAACTATGATGAAAGGATACAATCCTAAACACACTTTTTCTGATTTTAAACAATGCAGCATACCTTTGCTCTGTTTGAATGACTGACTCTTGGTCTATGTACAGGTTCCACATGAAGAGAATTAAGTGTCTGTAATTCTCGTTCTTTGCAATGTTGTCCATAATTTGTCATAATACATACAGCTGAATATCCTTCCATAGTCAATAAGACACAGGTAAACATTTTTCTGATATTCTCTGTTTTTAGCCAACATTCATCTGATATTGGCAATGATATACCTTGTTGAAAGTCTTATTCTAAATCTGACTTGAATTTCTGGCAGGTTCCTATCCATGTACTCCTGCAACCAGTTTTGAATTATTTTCAGCATAATTTTAGTCGCATGTGATATTAATGGTTGTTGTTGTTGTTAGGTGCCATTGAGTTGTCTCCGACTCATAGGGACCCTATGCACAGCAGAATGGAACACTGCGCCAGCTCCCTGATCCCTGCTATACTTGAGCACATCACCGCAACCACTGTGTCAATCCATCTCGTTGAGGGCCTTCCTCTCTGTCGTCTACGCTCCACCTTACCAAGCCTGACATCCTTTCCAGGGAATGGTCCCTTCTGATCACATGACCAAAGTAGGTGAGACAAAGTCTGGCCATTCTTGCTTCCAAGGAGCATTCCAGCTGCACTTCCTCCAGAACAGATTTGTTGGTTCTTTTAGCAG
>NW_006934471.1:1842-3125 GCF_000298275.1 Orycteropus afer afer
CTTGCACCTCTGGAAGTTCTCTGTCAAAATACTGCTGCGACCATTTTTGAATTCTCTTCAGTAAGATTTTACTTGCATGCGATTTTAATGATATTGTTTGATAATTTCCACATTCTGTGGAATGGGTACAAATTCCTTTATTTGGAACGGGTACAAATATGGATCTCTTCCAGTCAGTTGGCCAGGTAGCTAGCTGTCTTCCAAATCTCTTGGCATAACCAAATGAGTGCCTCCAGTGGGGCATCTGCTTGTTGAATCATCTCCATGGGTATTCTGTCAATTCCTGGAGCCTTGTTCTTCAGAGACTGCTTCAGTGAAGCTTCAACTTCTTGCTTCAATATCATTGGTTCTTGATCATATGACACCTCCTGAAATGGATGAAGATCTACCAGTTCTTTTTGGTCCAGTGACTCTTTATATTCCTTCCATCTGCTTTTGATGCTTCTTGCATCGTTCAATATTTTGTCCATAGCATCTTTCAATATTGCAACTCAAGGCTTAAATTTTTCTTCAGTTCTTTAGTTTGAGAAATGCCGAGCATGCTCTTCCCTTTTGGTTTTCTAACTCCAAGTCTTTGCACATTTCATTATAGTAATTGGCTTTGTCTGCTCGAGCTTCTCTTTGAACTCTTCTGTTCAGCTCTTTTATCTTGTCACTTCTTTCATTTGCTTTGGCTACTCTCTGCTCAAGGGCAAGTTTCAGAGTCTCTTCTAACATCCATTTTGGTCTTCTCTTCTTTTCTCATCTTTTTAGTGACCTTTTGCCTTGTTCATGGATGATGTTCTTGATGTCATCCCATAATTCTTCTGGTTTTCGGTCATTGGTGTTCAACGCATTGAATCTATTCTTTAGATGGTCTATAAGTTCAGTAGGGATATATTCAAGGATATATTTTGGCTCTCTTGGACTTGTTTTAATTGTCTTCAACTTCAAGTTGAACTTGCATATGAGCAGTTAATGGTCTATTTCATAAGTAGCTCTTGGCCTGGTTTTGGCTAAAGATATTGAGCTTTTCCATCACCTCTTACCACAGATGTAGTCAATCTGATTCCTGTATATTCCATCTGGCAAAGTCCACATGTATAGCCATCATTTGTGTTGTTGAAAAATGGTGTTTGCAATGAATAAGTTGTTGGTCTTGCAAAATTCTATCATGCAATCTCCAGCATTATTTTTGTCACCAAGGGCAAATTTTCCAACTAGCGGTGATTCTTCTCTGTTTCCAACTTTTGCATTCCAGTCACCAGTGATAATTAACACATCCTGATTGCATGTTCAGTCGA
>NW_006934472.1:0-3080 GCF_000298275.1 Orycteropus afer afer
GATGGGGATACGTGAACCAACACTCTTTATCTTACTTGGTGAACACGAGCACACATGTGCCTTTACACCCTCATCTCCTCCCTCCTTGTACATGGAGGGACTGGAGGAAAGACCTTGCCCAGAGGAGACACCAGGTAGAAGTGATTCTCATGTGGAAAGTATGGATGCTGGAAAGGGGTTGAAAAGGACCTAGAGGTCTTCTAGTGCAGTCATTCCCACCTACCTCCCCAGTAAACCAGTAGTCAGGGGTCCAAAGTCAATTGTCATTGTTGATGCTGTCAGTCAGTTTTGACTCATGGTGACTTCACATGCAACAGAACAGAACACTGCCCGGCTGCGCCGTCTTACAGTCATCACTTGGCTTGAGCCCATTTTTCTGCCACTGTGGTACTCCATCTTGCTGGGGATCTTCCTCTTTTTCACTGACCCTGCACTTTACCAGGCATGCTGTCCTTCTCTAGCGACTGGCCTCTCTTAACATGTTCAAAGGACAAGAAATGAAGTTTCACCATCCTTGCTTCTAAGGGGCGTTCTGCTGTACTTCTCCAAGACAGATTTGTTCATTCTTCTAGCAGTCTGTGGTACACACAATATTCTTTGCCAACACCACAATTCACGTGCATCAGTTCTTGTGCAATCTTCCTTATTCACTGTCCAGCTCTCACATGCATATGAAGCTATTCAAAATACCATGGCTAGGGTCAGGTGCACCTTAGTCTTCAAAGTGATGTCTTTACTCTTAAATACTTTCAGGAGGTTTTTTGCAGCAGATTTGCCAATGCATGGTTTGATTTCTTGACTGTTCCTTCCATGGGCATTGATTGTGGATCCAAGTAAAATGAAACCCTTGACAACTTCAGTCTTTTCTCCACTTAGCATTGTGTTGGTTATTAGTCCAGTTGGGAGGGTTTTTGTTTTTTTATGTTGTGATGTAATCCATACTGATTGCTGTGGTTTTTGATCTTCATCAAGTGCTTGAAGTCATCTTCACTTTTAGCAAGTAAGGTTGTGTCATCTGCATATCTTAGGTTGTAAATAATTCTTCCTCCAATCATGATGCCACATTCTTCTGCATATAGTTCAGCTTCTCGGGTTATTTTCCCAGGGTACAGATTGAATAAGTATGGTGAAAGGATACAATCCGGACCCACACCCTTCCTAATCTTAAGCCATGCAGTATCCCCTTGTTCTATTCAAACAACTGCCTCTTCGTCTTTGTACAGGTTCTTCATGAGCACAATTAAGTGTTCAGGAATTCCCATTTTTCACAATAATATCCATAATTTATTATGATTCATTCAGTCATATGCCTTTGCATACTCAATAAAACACAGGTAAATATTTTTCTGGTATTCTTGCTTTCAGCTAAGACCCATCTGACATCAGCAATGTTAATCTCTTCTTCCACATCCTCTTCTGAATCCACCTTGCATTTCGGGAAGTTCCCTGTTAGTACACGGCTGTAACTGTTTTTGAATTATCTTCAGCAAAATTTTACTTGCATGTGATATTAGTGATAATGTTTAACAAATTCCCACATTCAGTTGCATCACCTTTCTTTGGAATGGGCACAGATACGGGTGTTTTGCAGGCATTTGGCCAGGTAGCTATCTTCCACATTTCTTGGCATAAACCAGTAAGCGCCTTCAGCACTGCATCCATTTGTTGAAACATCTCAGTGGGTATTCCTTCAGCTCCTGGAACCTCCCCCCCCCTTTTTGTGCCAATTCCTTCAGTCACCTTCAACTTCTTCCTTCAGTACTGTTGGTTCTTGATCATATGCTGCCTCCTGAAATAGTTAAATATAGACCAGTTCTTTTTGATACAGTGACTCTGCATTCCTTCCATATTCTTTTGATGTTTCCTGCATCGTTCAGTATTTTGCCCATAGAAGCCTTCAGTATTGCAACTTGAGGCTTGAATTTTTTTTTCTTCCAGTTCTTTCATCTTGAGAAGTGTCAAACATGTTCTTCCATTTTGATTTTCTTACTCTATGTCTTTGCACATTTCATTATGATACTTTAGTTTGTCTTCTTGAGCCACCCTTTGAAATCTTTTGTTCAGGTCTTTTATTTCATAATTTCTTCTGTTTGCTTTAGTTATTCTACATTCAAGAGCAAGTTTCAGAGTCTCTTCTGACATCCATTTTGGTCTTTTCTTCCTCTCTGAATGTGACTTTTTGCTTTCTTTATGTATTATGTTCTTGATGTTAGCCCACAACTCATCTGATCTTTGGTCTTTAGTGTTCATTACCTCAAGTCTATTCTTCAGACGGTCTCTGAATTCAGGTGGGATATACTCAAGGTTGTATTTTGGCTTTTGTGAATTTGGTTTAGTTTTCTTCAACTTGCATATAAGCAGTTGATGGTCTGTTCCACGGTCAGCGCCTGACCTTGTTTTGACTGATACTGAGCTTTTTCATCATCTTTATCCACAGATGCTCGGTCTGATCCCTGGACTCCACCTGACAAGGTGTGTGCTTAGTTGGCATTTATATTGTGTGAAAAAGACATTTGCAACAAATGTCATTGGTCTTGCAGAATTCTTTCATGCTGATGTCTGGTGTCATTTTGTTCACCAAGATCATGTTTTCCAACTACCGATGCTGCTTCTTGGATTCCAGCTGTCACATTCCAGTCACCAATAATTATCAATGCATCTTGATTGCATGTTTGATCAATTTCAGACTGCAGAAGTTGGCAAAAATTTTCAATTTCTTCTTTGGCTTTGGTGGTTGGTGTGTAAATTTGAATAACAGAAGTATTAAATGGTCTTCCTTGTAAGTGTATGGATATTACCCTATAACTGACAGCATTATACTTTAGGGGAGATTTTTTTTTTTTCCAATTTTTATTGTGATTTGGGTGAAAGCTTACAGAGCAAATTCATTTTCCATACAACAGTTCACATACACTTTGTCTCATGACATTGGCTGCAGTTTTCCACAGTGCAACAACTCTCTTCCCACTTCCTCCCCATAGTTACCTCTTCCCTGTGTCCTTCCCTCCCATGCATCCTGCCCATCCTCCCCAGCTGTCCCCCTGTGCATAAACAGCCCTTCTATTCTCCCATGGTTGATC
>NW_006934473.1:0-3005 GCF_000298275.1 Orycteropus afer afer
CCATCTTGCCGGAACTCCCCCTGGGTATTTCTTGATATCACAATTTTTGTTCCTATGTTAATATTTTTTGAAATTACATATTCTAACATGTATATGTTAGAATATATATATATATAACACATATATATAACATATACATTGTTGTTATTATTAACATCCATTAATAATCAGAACATAAAATATAGAATGCATAAAATATGAATCTAGGAAAATTGGAAATTGTGAAAATGAAATGGGCCATGTAAAGATTGATATCTGAGGATCAGAGGTAAAATGGACTAGTATTGGCCATTTTGAATCAGATATCATATAGTCTACTATGCTGGGAATAACAAATCAAATAGAATAGTGTCACATCATAGTCTAAAAGGACATTTCAAGATTTATCCAGAAGTACAATACTGTTAGTGATAGTATAATACCCATTTGCATACAAGGATGACCAATTAATAAAACTGTTATTCAAATTTATGCACCAAACATTAAAGCAAAAGATGAAGAAACTGAAGAGTTTTACCAACTTCTGCAGTCTGAAATTGATCCAACATGCAATCAAGATGCATTGGTAATTACTGGTGATTGGAATGTGAAAGTTATAAACAAAGAGCAAGGATCGGTAGTTGGGAAATAAGGCATTGGTGATAGCAACAATGCTGGTTATTTGATAATAGAAGTTTGTAAGAACAACGACTTTTTCATTGCAAATATCTTTTTTCAAAAGCATAAATGATGACTACACATGTGGACCTCTCCATATGGAATATACAGGAGTCAAATCAACTACATCTGTGGAAAGAGATTATGGAGAAGCTCAGTATTATCAGTCAAAAAAGGCCTGGGCTGATTCAGGAACAGACCAATTGCTCATATGCAAGTTTAAATTGAAGCTGAAGAAAATTAAAACAAGTCCAGGGAAGCTAAAATTTGACCTTGATGACATCCAACTTCAATTTAGAGATAATCTCAAGAATAGATTTGAGGCATGAAACGCCAATGATGGAAGATCAGACAAATTGTGAGAGGACATCAAAGACAAGAAGAAAGCAAAAGGTTATTGAAAAGACAAGGAGGAAAAAAAAAAGACCAAAATGGAAGTCAGAAGAGACTCTGAAACTTGCTATTGAAAGGAGAGTAGCTAAAATGAATGGAAGAAATAATGAAGTAAAAGAGCTGAACAGACGATTTGAAAGGGTAGCTCGAGAAGACAAAGTAAAATATTTCAATGAAATGTGCAAAGACCTGGAGTTAGAAAACCAAAAGGGAAGAACATCCTTGGCATTTCTCAAGCTGAAAGAACTGAAGAAAAAATTCAAGCCTTGAGTTGCAATATTGAACGATTCTACGGGCAAAATATTGAATGACACAGAAAGCATCAAAGGAAGATGGGAGGAATTTACACAGTCACTGCACCAAAAAGAATTGGTCAATGTTCAACCATTTCGGGACGTAGCATGTGATCAAGAACCAAAGGTATTGAAGGAAGAAGTCCAAGCTGCACTGAAGGCATTGGTGATAAACAAGGCTTCAGGAATTGATGGAATAGCAACTCAGATGAAAAATAGAATTGCTCACTCATCTATGCCAAGAAATTTGGAAGACAGGTACCTGGTCAACTGACTGAAAGAGATCCAAATCTGGGCTCATTCTGAAGACAGACGATCCTGTGGAATGTGGAAATTATCAAACAATATCATTAATATCACACGTAAGTAAAATTTTGCTGAAGCTAATTAAGAAAGGGTTGCAGCAGTACATCGACAGGGAACTGCCAGAGAAATGCAAACTGGATTCAGAAGAGGATATGAAATGAGGGATATCATCGCAAACGTCAGCTTGATCTTGGCTGAAAGCAGATAATACCAGAAAGATGTTTACCTGTGTTTTATTGACTATGCAAAGGCATTTGACTGTGTGGATCATAACAAAGTATGGATAATATTATGAAAATGGAAAGTCTAGAATTGTGCTCATGGGAAACCTGACATAGACCAAGAGGCAGTCGTTCAAATAGAACAAGAGGATATTGCATAGCTTAAAATCAGGAAAGGTGTGTGTCAGGGTTGTATATTTTCACCATACTTATTCAATGTGTATGCTAAGCAAATAATCTGAGAAGCTGGACTATATGAAAAAGAACGTGGCATCAGGATTGGAGGAAGATTCATTAACAACCTGTGATATGCAGATGACACAACCTTGATTGCTGAAACTGAAGAGGATTTGAAGCACTTACTGATGAAGAGCAAAGACTTCAGTATAGATTACAACTCAACATAAAGATAAAGAAAATATCCTCACAACTGGACCAATAAGTAACATCATGATAAATGGAGAAAATATCAACGAGCTCTGGTGGCATAGTGCTTAAGGCTCTTGACTGCTAGCCAGAAGGCTGGCAGTTCAAACCCACCAGCCACTCGAAAGGAAGATGGGGCAATCTACTTCTGTAGTGATACTGCCTTGGAAACCCAAGGAGGGGTCTCTATGAGTCAGGTCTGACTCAATGGC
The DNA here is from genome assembly GCF_000298275.1 of Orycteropus afer afer. NCBI lineage: Eukaryota > Metazoa > Chordata > Mammalia > Tubulidentata > Orycteropodidae > Orycteropus > Orycteropus afer. Next base: position 2,509 of record NW_006934473.1, read on the forward strand.
ACACAACAACAACAACATCAAAGTTGTCAAGGATTTTACATTACTTAGATCCACAACCAACACCCATGGAAATAGCAGTCAAGAAATCAAATGACGTATTTCATTGAACAAACCTGCTGCAAGAGCTCTCTTTAAAAATGTTAAAGAGCAAAGCTATCACTTTGAACACAAAGGTACAACTGACCCAAGCCACGGTGTTTTCAATCACCTTATATGCATGTAAAAGCTTGTTGTTGTTAGGTGCTGTTGAGTCATCTCTGACTCATAGCGACCCCATGCACAGCAGAATGAAACATTGCCCGATCCCGCACCAGCTCCATGATCCCTGCTATACTTGAGCCCATCACTTCAGCCACTGTGTCAGTCCATCTTGTTGAAGGCCTCCCCCTCTTTCGGTGACCCTCCACCTTACCAAGCATGACATCCTTCTCCAGGGAATGGTCCCTTCTGACAACATGACCAAAATAGGTGAGACGAAGTCTGGCCATTATTGCTTC
>NW_006934474.1:0-1232 GCF_000298275.1 Orycteropus afer afer
TAAAGAAGTGAGAGCCATGACAAGAACAGACATATGCACACCCATGTTCATTGCGGCACTATTTGCAATAGCCAAGAGATGGAAACAACCTAGGTGTCCATCAACTAAAAAATAGATATCCAAACTATGGTACATACAAACAATGGAATATTATGCAACCCTAAAGAATAATGTAGAATCTGCAAAACACCACATAATGTGGATGAACTTGGAGGACATTATGCTGGTGAAATAAGGCAGCCACAAAAGGACAAATACTGCATTGGTCCGTTATTGTAAAAGTCAAAGAAACGTTTATCTATGGAAGGAAATTTTCTTGGTTGATTACCAGGGGTGGGAGGTGAGGGTATGGAATACTGTTAGATAGATAGAGATGTTTTGATTTGGGTGAAGAGAAGGGCAGTGTACCAAATGTGAGTGTTCAATATTGTGGCATGGAGGAAAAGAAAAACAGAGAGAGGTACATGGGAAGTACAGACAACAAAGATGAACCCCTTCTGCACATATAGTACAGTGTGGTCAGTGAAGGCAAACACGGGTATATGAGTGGATAGATGGGTAGACAGGATGAACTATTAGGTATGTCTATGAAGCGGGGAGTGTACCCAAGAACATGTATAAGGTTGGTAGACAATGGTCCTATAACTTTATGTTTATGATCTGAATTCCCAGGTGTATAGTGGAGCTGACAAGGGGCAAGGGGCAAGATTGTAGTCACTGCGTGGTCACAGCCAGCTACCCAGAGGGAGCGAGTAGTTGATCCTGTGGGCTCAGGACCATAGTCACAGAGGACATGAAGCTCAATTGGCATAACATACTACACAAAACATTGTTCCACCTCCTACTGTGTCAAGTAGTGACTGGGATCTTAAAAGCTTGCAAGCTGCCATCTAGATACAACGATGGGTCTCTGCTCGTCCAGAGCTAAGAAGAATGAAGAAAACCAAAAATTCATGGAAACAATTCATCCTAGCAACTGGTACACCATCCGATCTGCAACTTATATGACTATGCGACCAGAAGAACTAGATGGTGCCTGGCTACTATTGTCAACCACTTGGAAGAGGATCTATGTAGGAGATCTTGAATAGACAGGGAGAACAATGTGGAATAAAACTCAAAATCATTTGGAAAAAAAAAAGGGGAGGGGGACCAGGTTTGCTGCCCCAATAGAGCCTGGTGGAACCACTGAGACTATGGCCCCCAGGTGCCCTTCAGGTCTGGAATTGAAT
>NW_006934474.1:1649-2914 GCF_000298275.1 Orycteropus afer afer
ACCTAAGGAAAATATCTGTACTAACTCTTAGAGGATGAAAAGAATTTTATATGCAGAGATTGAATGAAGAACATTATAGGTTGTGGGAATGCAGGAATAAAGCTGAAGAGGTGGAGATTGTTAGGCATATACCAGGGATGAAGAAATGAGCAAACTAGATGGAGTCAAAGATTTAGGTGGGCAGTAATAAGAAACAGTCCTCAGACACGTGGACTTTCTCAAGTTGTTCTTTCAAGGGGATGTCAAAGTCAGGCTCAGGAGTATGAATTGCAAAAAAGGGGGAGCTCTCTAAAGCAAAGTGAAATCATCAAGCAATGGTGCTTTGGGTGATAATTTCCAATCTGACTTGTCTCCATGCCTTTATCTTTTGCTTCTCAAACCAATCAAAATTAAAAAGAGTCCACAAAAATGATCTTTTTAGATGAGATAGAATCTCTCTAAATTCCTACCGTGCAGGAACAATTTAACTTCTTCAGTTTAATGATGACTGGATACCTTCTACAGTGGCACCTGAAGACCTCATAGTGCAGGAAAAATGACTGAGTCAGGAAAAGACTGAATGAATTATCAAATGGCAACCTCTCCACTGAGCTTCATTGCAAGGCAAACACCTGAAACTTACACATGAATAAAAGTTGCTTTTTGTTTCACTTTTCTTCCAAAATGGTCATAATTAATTTTGTTGACAAAAATATATAAGAGGTTAAAGAGGAATGGCACCATATTGGTGAAAACACAAATCCATTCTTGCCTAATACACTGGAGAAATGCACCTTCCTGAGAACCATTCACCCATGTGAAAGCAATCGTTCTAGCACCTTCAAGATCATTAAGATCTCTGGCTAAAAACAAACTAAAAAGCTATCGCATGAATGCAATTACATGAGGTCACATTGTGTATTTAATTTAACCAACTTTTCAGACAAAATTATGTATTAAGAATGAATGTGAGGGAGGTTCTGGCAAGATGGCGGACTGAGCAGAAAGACTGCACAGACCCTCTTCAACAAAGAAAAGGGAAACCAATTAAAACAGACACAGAAGATAATCTTGGACTCCCGAGCCTTGAAGGGAAGGATATAGAAGTGGACGAAAACCCAACTAGCAAAAGAATTTGCGTGAAAATACCAAAAAAGGAGACATACGGAGATGTGGTCTGGCAGTAATCCTGAGCAATCCTGATGGCACAGACAGCTTGGAGATTCCCGAGTGGTGGTAGGACCTAAGAATTAACCTAAAAATCACCCTGCTAGCCAGGGACTGCA
>NW_006934475.1:0-775 GCF_000298275.1 Orycteropus afer afer
ACTTTTTGATAATTACACTAAATGTTAATGGATCAAATGCACCACCCAAGAGATGGAGAACTGCAGAATGGATAAGAAAACATAACCCATCAATATGCTGTCTACAAGAGACACACCTTAGAGAGAAAGACAAAAATAGACTAAAAATCAAAGAATGGAAAAAGATATATCAAGCAAATGGCAACCAAAAAAGAGCAGGGGTACCAATATTAATTTCTGATCAAATTGACCCTAAGACAAAAATCACCATGAGGGGCAAGGAAGGACATTCTATAATGATTAAAGGATCAATCGAACAAGAAGATATAACCATAATAAATATCTATGGACCCAATGAAAGAGCCCCAAAATACATAAACCAGACTTTAAAAGAATTGAAAAGACAAATAGATGACTCCACAGTCATAGTGGGAGACTTTTATATACCACTTCCAATGAAAGATCGAACAACTGGAAAGAAACTTAACAAAGATGCAGAAGAACTAAATAATACAATCCACCAATTTGACCTTAGAGACATCTATAGAGCAATTCTCCCAATGTCAGCACAATATACATTCTTTTCCAGTGCACAAAGAACATTCTCCATGATAGACTATATGCTAGGTCATAAAGCAAGCCTTAATAAATTTAAAAACACTGAAATATTGCAAAGCCTCTTCTCAGATCACAATCCTATCAAATTAGAAAGCAACAATAGAAAGATCAATGGAACAAGATGAAACACATGGAAACTGAACAACACTCTCCTTAAGAGTGACCGGGAAATAGAAGA
>NW_006934475.1:2251-2818 GCF_000298275.1 Orycteropus afer afer
CAAATTTAGGGGCCCTGATATATGGCATAGGAACTCTGGTGGTGTAGTGCCTAAGGCACTTGACTGCTAACCAGAAGGCTGGTGGGTCAAACCCACCAGCCAGTGATTGGAAGGAAGATTAGGAATATAAGAGATAAATAGACTATCAAGCATAACCCAAAATGCACAAACAGCAGAAGATAAACTAGATAAATGGAACCTTCTAAAAATTAAATATTTATATGCTTCCAAAGAATTCTCCAAAAGAGTCAAAAGATATCCTACAGATTGGGAAAAAATATTCTGCAACAACATATCTGACAAAGGATTTCTCTCTAAAATTTACAGAAAACTCCTGCATCACAACAACAAAAAGACAAATAATCCAATTAAACAATGGGCAGAAGACATGACTAGACACTTCACTAAAGAGGATATTCAGATGGCCAGCAAACATATGAAGAAATGCTCATGATCATTAGGCATTAGAGAGATGCAAATCAAAACAACAATGAGATACCACCTTGCCCCAGCACTAGTACCAAAGTTCAACGAGACAGAAAATAACTAATGCTGGCGAGGATGTGA
>NW_006934476.1:0-3110 GCF_000298275.1 Orycteropus afer afer
GAAACCCAAGGAGGGGTCGCTATGAGTCGGGGCCGACTCGATGGCACACAACAACAACAACAACAACATGGACCTTAAAACAGGGAGATTGTCCTGGATTATCCTGGGCCAAATCTAATCACATAAACCTTTAAAAATAGACAACTTTCACTAGATGGAGGCAGAAAAGATATTGCAGAAAATGAAACAAGAAATATGCAAAAATGAAAATCAGAGAGATTTCAAGTGTGAGAGGATTTGATGTGCCGAGGTGCAAGGACTTGTGTGCAAGGATCTAAGAAGTCTCTAAGAGATAAGGGAAGCCTCTAATAGAAAGACATCGAGGAAACAAAAACTGTAATCCTACAACTACAAGAAACTTTATACTGCCAATAACTTGCACAAGCTTAGATGGAGATTCTTCCCAGAGCCTTCTTATAAGAAACCAGCTGGATGACACTTCGAATTTAGCCTAGTGAAACCCAGAACAGGGAAACCAGCCAAACAAATAGAATCTTGAGAATTTGTGAATCTTTAAGCTACCAAATTTGTAGTAATGTGTTATAGGGGCTGTAAAAACCTAATAGACTTTACAATTTATGCCATATACATCATTGTCTCTTCAACTTTGATTGGCACAAAACCTAACTATTATAAAAACATACTTTATGTTATATCCCACCCCAACTCTAATCCATAGAAACCCCTAGGGGAAAAAAAAAAAAAAAAGGACTGAGTCCCTCATGGTAAAATGCTATTAATTAAGGTTTGAAAGAAAAGAAATTTAGGAGAATCTCCTTGGCTTCACTGCAAAGATCAAAATACATTTTGAAGCTCTTGCTATTGTGCTTAAGACTTTTTTATTTGATTTATGAACAAAGGCATTTGTGTTAGACTGGGTTCTCTAGAGAAACACAAAAACCAGCAAAGTGTATGTATATATATAGAGAGAGAGAGAGAGAGATAAATTTATCTTAGGAAAATGGCTCACAAGCATATAGAAGCCAACAAATCCCAGCCGACAAGTCCAAGTCTCTGGAAATGGGCTGGTGGCCACTTTAGCTTTCATATGCACAGGGGGCCAAGAGATTCAAGGCTGGCTGGCAGTACACTGGTTGTTGACTCCAACAAAAGACAAATCCAAGATCTCCAGGCCGAGTGGTGGGCTGCTCACTCACGGAAGTCTGTAGTCTGCACACCAGGGTTCCAATCCCTCCAGGAATGTGGCTCTTCCCAGGATGTCCCTGGATATCTTGGAAGCAGGCCACACCCCTAGGGAAACTCCCCTTGGGCAGACTGGCCACTCAGAACACAGTCATCTGATCCCATCATGGGAACAACCACACAGAACTGGGTTCCAGCCAAGTTGACACACAGCTCCAACTATCACAGCATTTAAGAAAGAAAGACAATTTAACCTATTACTTAGCAAACTTGAATACACATTTATAGCACCAGAAGAATGTGTTAAAAGGCAAATTTTGATTCATTGGGTCAGTGGATCACTAGAGGGGTGTAGGAAGTTTCAGCTCACACCGGGTGACACTGTCAGAGGACATGACTCTAAAATGATTGTCTATAAAATTTTTGTGTAATGTTTCAGCAGAAATGTATTATGCTTTATAAAAATAGTGCATTTTCCATAAGCCCAACTTAGATCTATCAAAACACCTAGAAGTCTAAAACTCTGTGCTAATTTACTTTTTGAATTTTCTAATGCACACTAGGGAGCTCTGGTGGTATAGTGCCTCAGGCATTACCTCCAGAAGGCTGGAAGTTCAAACCCACCAGCTACATCTCGGAAGGAAGGTTGGGAAATCTACTTCCATAGTGATACAGCAACCCAAGGAGGAGTCATTATGAGTCTGATCTGACTCCACAGACAGTGAGTTTGGTTTTGAAACACACTCTGGCCAGAGCTGTCATTATTACCAGTTACAATGACGCTTCCAATCACGTGGTTTTGTCTGTACACACTATGAGCACACATTGTTGTTTTTGTTGCTGACAGTGTATTTATAGTCATTGATTTTGTCCAATTTTCTGGCATTTTAACTATAATATTGTGGTAAGTAGTATTTGTGAACCTATATCAATAACTTTTTGAGAACAAAGTAGTAATTAAAGGAAAAGAAGGAAAAAATATCAAAAAATATTTTCTCTCAGTTACTAATAAAGCTTCAACTAATAATGCTGTGATTCAATGTAGATTTTACAAAACAAATTTGCAATTAGTATTCATATAATCTAAGATGTTACATTTAAGCAATTTTCAGATATATCATCACATAACATTCTATGATTAAAATTGATAATAAACATTACTAAGGATTCTATATAGTCTGGTATGGATGGAAGTCTGTGTGTGGGGAGGGTGACACTGAGTTATCACACTGAGTGATACCAACCCTAGTGACTACCCTTCAGTAGGTCTAGGATGGGACTTGAGATTTTTCATTTCTCACCAGTTAATCATTTTCCATCACTTATCTTTTGTGTAACCTTGTGTGATGGTTAATTTTGTGTGTCACCTTTGGTGGCCAGCTGTTTGGTCAAATATCAGTTGAGATGTTACTATGAAGATGTTTACAAGTGACTAAAAAGAGGCCCAGCAAATCTGGTTACCTAGTAGTTAAAGCATTCATCTGCTAGCCAAAAGGTTGGCAGTTCCAACTCACCAGCCAATCCATGGGAGAAAGGTGCAGCAGTCTGTTTCCCTGATTATAACCATATGGGACATGTCTTTGTCCTATAGGGTTGCTGCGAGTTAGAATTGGCTTAACGACTATATATATAAATACTTAAAAATAAATAAATTAATTAAATTATCTTAAGTAGAGCAGATTACCATCCATAATATGGATGGTCTCAACCCATCAGTTGAAAGTCTTATGAGAAAAAACTGAGGTTCACTGAGGAAGAAGAAATTGTATCTCAATATTGTAACAAAGATAAACTGTCATAATTTCTAACCTAACCTACAGATTTTAGACTTGTCAGCCATCAATAATTCAATGTTCTCTCTCTCTCTCTCTCTCTCTATATATATATATACATGCATACACACACACACACACACACATATATTCAGTTCTGTTTCTCAGGAGAACCTTAACTATTAATACACCTTG
>NW_006934477.1:0-532 GCF_000298275.1 Orycteropus afer afer
GTTTTTGTGTATGGTGTGAGGTACAGATCTTGTTTCATTTTTCTGCAAATGGATCTCCAGTTTTGCCAGCACCATTTATTAAACAAACAGTCTAACAGTCTCTTCCCCATTTAATGGATTTAGGTCCTTTGTCAAAGATAAGCTGACCATAGGTCAATGGATCTATCTGGGTTCTCAATTCTATTCCATTGGTCTATGTGTCTGTCATTCTACCAATACCAGGCAGTTTTGACTGCTGTGGCTGTATAGTAGATTTTAATATCTGGGAGTGTGAGACCTCCTACTTTGTTCTTCTTCTTCAATAGTGCTTTCCTTATCCAAGGTCTCTTTCTTTTCCATACGAAGTTAGTGATTGGTTTTTCCATATCCTCAAAAAAATGTTCATAAGATCTGGATTGGGATTACATTGCATGTGTACATTCCTTTGGGTAGAACTGACATTTTCACAATGTTCAATCTTCCTATCCATGAGCATGGGATATTCTTCCATTTATATAGATCTCTTATGGGTTCTTGAAGTAGTTTTTTTTTT
>NW_006934477.1:2020-3295 GCF_000298275.1 Orycteropus afer afer
TTCTTCTGGTCTCATAGTCATATAGGCTGCAGATTGGATGGTGTACCAGCCGCTAGGACTAATTGTTTCCATGAATTTTTGGTTTTCTTCATTCTTCTCGGCTGTGGATGAGGAGAGACCCATCGTTGCATCTAGATGGCAGCTTGCAAGCTTTTAAGATCCCGGTTGCTACTCGCCACAGTAGGAGGTGGAACAATGTTTTGTGTAGTATGTTATGCCAGTTGAGCTTGATGTCAATGAGTGATTTTCTTGATATGTTGTTGGAGTCTATTGGCTAGGATTTTGTTGAAGATTTTTGCATCTATATTCATGAGGGATATTGGTCTGCAGTTTTCCTTTTTAGTGATGTCTTTGCTGGTTGTGGTATTAAGGTTATGCTTGCTTCACAAAATGAGTTAGGGAGGATTCCAACTTTTTCTATATTTTGGAATAGTTTGAGTAGGAATGGTGTCAGTTCTTCTCTGGATGTTTGGTAGAATTCTCCGGTGCAACCGTCTGGGCTAGGACTTTTTTTGTTGGTAATTTTTTGATGACCTGTTCAATTTCTTCTTTTGTTATGGATCTGTTCAACTTTTCCACATCAGTCTGTGTTAGTTTAAGTAAGTGATATGTTTCTAGAAATATGTCCATTTCATCCAGATTTTTAAACTTTTGGAGTATAGTTCTACATAGTATCCTGATAGTATCCTTTTTATTTCAGTTGGGTCTGTTGTGTTGTTACCCATTTCGTTTCTTGTTCATGTTATTTGTATCCTCTCCTTCTTTTCTCTGTTAAATTTGCCAGTGGTTTGTCAATGTTATTAATCTTTACAAAATACCAACTTCTGGTCTTGTTGATATTTTCTATTGTGTTTCTATTTTCTGTTTCATTGATTTCTGCTCGAATCTTTATTATTTCCTTTCTTCTGGTTACTGTAGGCTTTTCTTGCTGTTCTTTTTCTAATTGTTAGAGATGTTGGTTTAAAGTGTTGATTTTGGCTCTTTCTTCTTTCTGAATTTGTGCATTTATTGCCATAAATTTGCCTCTGATCACTGCTTTTGCTGTGTCCCAAAGATTTTGTATGTTGTGTTTTCATTCTCGTTTGATTCAAGGAATTTTTGAATTTCAATTTTTATTTCTTCTCTTACCCAGTCTTTTTCAAGGAGGGTGTTGTTCAGTTTCCATGTGTTTGCTCTTTTTCTGTTGATCTTCCTATTGTTGATTTCTAATTTGATAGCATTATGATCTGAGAAGATGCTTTGCAGTATTTCAATGTTTTTAAATTTATTAAGGCT
>NW_006934478.1:0-786 GCF_000298275.1 Orycteropus afer afer
ACAATGTTGAATAGAAGTGGAGATAGTGGGCATCCTTGTCTGGTTCCTGTTCTCAAGAGGAATGGTTTCAGTCTCTCTCCATTGAGAATAATATTGGCTGTTGGTTTTGCATAGATGCTCTTTATTATATTGAGGAATATTCCTTCTATTTCTATTTTGCTGAGAGTTTTGATCAGGAATGGGTGTTGGATTTTATCAAATGCCTTTTCTGCATCAATTAGTATGATCATATGGTTCTTCTCCATTGTTTTATTTATGTGGTGGATGACGTTGATTGTTTTTCTAGTGTTGAACAATACTTGCATATGTAATATGAACCCCACTTGGTTATAATGAATGATTTTCTTGATATGTTGCTGTAGTCTGTTGGCTAGGATTTTGTTGAAGATTTTGCATTTATATTCATGAGGGATATTGGCCTGTAGATTTCCTTTAGAGTGATATTTTGCCTGGTTTTGGTATCAAGGTTATGCTTGCTTCATAAAATGAATTAGGGAGGATTCCATCCTTTTCTATGTTTGGAATAGTTTGAGTAGGATTGATACCAGTTCTTCTCTGAATGTTTGATAGAATTCTCCAGTGAAACCGTCTGGGCCAGGACTTTTTTTAGTTGGTAATTTTTTGATGACCTCTTCAATTCCTTCTTTTATGATGGACCTATTCAACTTTTGCACATCAGTCTGTGTTAGTTTAGTAAGTGGTGTGTTTCCATAAATCTGTCCATTTCTTCCAGATTTTCAATTTGTTGGAGTACAGTTCTTCATAGTATCCTGATATTATCCTTTT
>NW_006934478.1:1691-3093 GCF_000298275.1 Orycteropus afer afer
TATTAAAGTCTCCCACTATGACTGTGGAGTCATCTATTTGTCTTTTCAACTCTGTTAAAGTCTGATTTATGTATTTTGGGTTCTTTATGGGTCCATAGATATTTATTATGGTTGTATTTTCATGTTCAATTGATCCTTTAATCATTATGTAATATCTTTCCTTGTCTCATATGGTGATTTTTGTCTTAAAGTCAATTTGATCAGAAATTTATATTGCCACTCTTGCTGTCCTACAGTTGCCATTTGCTTAATATATTTTTTTCCACCCTTTGATTTTTAGTCTATTTTTGTCTTTATCTCTAAGGTGTGTCTCTTGTAAGCCGCATATTGATGGTTTTTGTTTTCTCATCCAATCTGCAACTCTCCATCTCTTGAGTGGTGCATTTAATCCATTAATATTCAATGCAATTATTGACAAGTATGAATTGGTTGCTGTCATTTTGGTATGTGTTTTTTCATGGTATCCCTGGTTTCTTTGTTCCATATTATTTTCTATGCTGAGCTCATTATGTTTATGAATTATTTTATCATTTCCTTTGTTTCTGTTGTTTTAGTATTTGCAGAGTATTTGTGCTTGTCCTCTTTTTATTGTGATATGAAGGTTTATCATTTTTCTTTGAGGTTATCCTATGATTTATAATTTTCTCCCTGAGTTTAGAACAGTCCATTCTATCTTGCAACTCTCTTAACTTCCTCACCATTTAGAAGTTCTATAACTACACAGTCTTTTTCCTCTTTTTGTTTATATTTGTCCTCACTTGCCAATTGATGTCTCTGGTTCCCTGTTTACAGTGTTGTAAGCTTATTTTACTTTGGATATGTCCATAACTGTGGTTTCTGGGTTACGTCATCTTGTGTATTAATGGTCCATTGTTATTTGCTATTTTTGGTTCTCTGTTCAAAGGACTCCCTTTAGTATCTCTTGTAAGGTAGGTTGGTCTGGTTTTAACAAATTCCCTTAGTTTCTGCTTATCTGGAAATCTCCTAATTTCACCAACATATTTGAGTGACTATTTTGCCAGGCATATAATTCTTTGTTGAAAATTTTTCTCTTTCAGGGTTTTATATATACCATCATATTGTCTTCTCGCTTGCATGGTTTCTGCTGAGAAATCAGAGCTTATTCTTACTGGCTGTCCTTTGTAGATAACTTTTTGTTTTTTCCGTGCTGCTTTCAGGATTCTGTCTTTGTCTTTGGTTTTGATGAGTTTGATGATGAGGTGTCTTGTTGATTTTCTTTCTATCCTGTTTGGGGTTCATTGGACTTCCTGAATGGATATATTCTCATCTTTCATCATATCAGGGTAGTTCTCCTCCAGCAAATCTTGGACAATTTTCTCAGTGGTTTTATTTTTCTCTTCCTGTTCTGGAATTCCAATGACACATAAGTTATTCCTTTTGA
>NW_006934479.1:0-1180 GCF_000298275.1 Orycteropus afer afer
AAGGCATCCAGATTGGTAAGGAAGAAGTCAAACTATCCCTATTTGCTGATGATATGATTCTATACATAGAAAATCCAAGAGACTCAGAAAAAAAAAAAAAAAAAAACTACTGGAACTAATTGAGAGATTTAGCTTAGTGGTGGGATACAAGATCAACATACAAAACTCAGCTGGATTCCTCTACACCAGCAAAGAGATCACTATAAAGGAAATCAATACCATTTACAGTAGCTACCAACAAAATACTTGGGAATAAATCTCACTAGGGACACAAAAGACCTGTACAAAGGGAACTACAAAACACTACTTCAGGAAACCATAAGAGATCTACATAAACGGAAGAATGTACCATGCTCATGGATAGGAAGATTGAAAATTGTGAAAATGTCAATACTACCCAAAGCAATCTGTACATTCAATGCAATCCCAATCCAGATCCCATCAACATTCTTTAAGGATATGGAAAAACCAATCACTTATTTTATATGGAAAGGAATGAGACCTCAGATAAGCAAAGCACTATTGAATAAGAAGAACAAAGTAGGAGGTCTCACACTCCTGGATCTCAAAACCTACTACACAACCACAGTTGTCAAAACAGCCTGGTACTGGTACAATGACAGATACATAAACCAGTGGAAGACAGTTGAGGACCCAGAAATAGACCCATCGACCTATGGTCAGCTGATTTTTTACAAAGGGCTAAAATCCATTACATGGGGAAGAGATAGTCTCTTTAACAAATGCTGCTGGCAAAAATGGATGTCCATTTACAGAAAAATGAAACAAGATATACCTCATACCATATGCAAAAACTAACTCCAGATGGATCTTACATGTGAAACCTAAAACTATGAAGTTCCTCAAGGGAAAAATAGCAGCAAATTTAAATTCACTGCTGTTGAGCCTACTCTGACTCATAGTGACCCCTACTTGGGTTTCCAAGGCAGTATCTCTATGAAAGTAGATTGCCCAGTCTTCCTTCAAGGAGTGGCTGGTGAGTTTGAACCATCAGCTTTCTGGTTAGTAGTCAAATGCCTTAGGCACTACACCACCAGAGGGGCAAATTTAGGGGCCCTAATTTGTAGCATAGGAGCTCTGGTAGCATAGTGGGTAAAGCACTTGACTGCTAAGCAGAAGGCTGGCGGTTCAAACCCACCAGCCACTCCTCGGAAGGAAG
>NW_006934479.1:2350-3226 GCF_000298275.1 Orycteropus afer afer
AAAGAATAATGTAGAATCTGCAAAACACCACATAACGTGGATGAACTTGGAGGACATTATGCTGAGCGAAATAAGTCAGTCACAGAAGGACAAATGTAGTATTAGCTCATTATTGTAAAAAGTCAAGGAAAAGTTTATATATGGAAGGAAACTTTCTTTATTGGTTACCAGGGGTGGGAGGGGAGGGGAAGAAACACTGCAAAAATAAATTTAAGAAAAAAAAAATAGCAGGCACTAAAAGATTAATATACTCTAGGATTCTCTGTTCATTCAGACTGTGAGCTCACAAAACACAGGGGGCTGAGTGTTTATTTGCTTTTGCACATCTAGCCCCTAGCACATTTGGTGTAGAATACCTGTTGATTATTAGATATAGAAAGAGTGACTATAAAGTGATGTCTTTGATTCTGCAAATGTCTAGAGCTGTTCATTGGAAAGGTGTTATGTGAAATCTAAGATGTCATTGCTCCTTTTAGTTGTGTCTTGAGAGTGCCCATAATTGTTCACAGTGCCAGCAAAGCACATCCTGCTGGATAGAAAATTACATGCAAAGGACCAATGGCTGTGCCAACAGGTCCATGTTTGGGGTCAAAATTGCCACAAAGCATGGGTTATTGAAAGGGTAGTATTGGCTATGGTTAAAAGTTTCCTGGATCCTGCTTTCTTAAAGCTCAAATATACTGGTCTTCTCAGGGAAATTCCATACAGGGATCTTTTGTTCTTGTAATAAAGGCTTTGAAAGTTGTCTTTGGCTGGGTTCTCGAGAGAAGCAAAACCAGTGAAGCTGATCACTAACTTTATATGGAAAGGAAAGAGACCTCGGATAAGCAAAGCACTACTGAAGAAGAAAAACAAAGTAGGAGGTCTCACATTGCC
>NW_006934480.1:0-1263 GCF_000298275.1 Orycteropus afer afer
CGAAAGAGGGGGAGGCCTTCAGGGAGATGGATTGATACAGTGGCTGCGATGATGGGCTCGAGTATAGCAGGGATTGTGGGGCTGGCGTGGGATCGGGCAGTGTTTTGTTCTGCTGTGCATGGGGTCGCTATGAGTCGGAAACGACTCGACGGCACTTAACAACATAACAACAACTATTTTGAGGAGGCAGCTTTCCTCCACTCATATTTTGAAAGCCTTCCAACCTGAGGGGCTCATCTTCTGGCACTATATCAGACAGTGTTTCACTGCTATTCATAAGGTTTTTAGTGGCCAATTTTTTCAGAAGTAAACCACCATGTCCTCCTTCCTAGTCTCTCTTAGTCTACAGCTCTGCTGAAACCATGGGTGACCCTGCTGATATTTGAATTATCAGCGGCATGGCTTCCAGAATCACAGCAACATGCAAGCCATTGCAGCATGACAAATTGACAGACAAGTGGTGGCATTAGCCTTTCAAAAACAAAAACAAAAACAAAAAACAAAACTCACTTGCAAATCAAAATTACAATGAGATACTACTTCACACTCATTAGAATAGCAGTGACCAAAAACAAACAAACAAAAAACCTGGAAACAACAGCTATTGAAAAGTTTGTGGAGAAACTGGAACCCTCATCCATTGCTGATGGGAGTGTAAAATGGTACAACCACTGTGGAAAACACTTTGATGATGGCTCAAAAATTTGAACATAGAACTGTACGACCCAACAATCCTAATCCTAGATATATAACCAACAGAAGGGAAGACAGGAATGCAAACAGAAACCTGTGCACCAATGTACACTTGCACATATTTTTCCCAATGGCCAAAAGGGGAAAATAACCAAAATGTGAATGTATAAACAAAATGTGGTTGTTCTGGTTACCTAGTGCCGCTCTGATGAGATATATACCACAAATGGGATGGCCTTAATAAACAGGAGTTTATTCTTACAATTTGAAGGCTTTAAGTCCAAGTTCAAAGTGTCAGGCTCTAGGGGCTGGGTGAAAGCCCCTCAACCTTGGGGTCCAGCTCTGCTTCCTGCTCCTGGCCCACTGGAGCTAGATGCATTTCTTCACTCAGGCAGCTGTTGGCTGCTGAGGCTGAGAAGCCCCAAGGTTGACAAGTAAAAAGGCACAGTCCCAATGTTACCAATCCACATGGCAGGCCATTAACTTAATTAAGTTCATTGTAAGTCCCAAGGTCAGCAGAGCATAGCAGGCTGCTGAGCAACGACAAGGCTACATGCAGGGTCCAAGCAT
>NW_006934480.1:1383-3053 GCF_000298275.1 Orycteropus afer afer
AGACCACATCCCAAAGGCAGCTACTCAGCTGCTTGTGGTAGATCCCACCATGGAGCTGATTGCCAGTCTCATCATGGGGAATAACTACCACCAGCTCCCCAGCCACTCAACCAGGCCCAGCCAAGTTGACACACAAACATAACTATCACAATTCCACCCCCTGTCAACTTGGCATCTGTATAGATCTTCATAGAGTGGCAACTGTACAGATCTCCTCACTGAGTGGCTCTAATCCCCTAGTTCCTCTAAGTGTTGACCTCACCCCCTTGGCCTGATGGTCCTGTTCCTCTCCCTCTTGGGCATGGCAGCCCTGCCCCCTCACTCTTGGGCAGCAGCTATGGCTCCATCCCACTGGCTCACACCAACGAGCAGCCCCACACTCCAGAACCAAGTTGGTGAAGGCCTGGCTCTTTGAAACCTAGGGCACTTAGGTTGTTTGCATCTTTTTTGCTATTGTGTTGTGAACATAGGTATGCATATATCTGTTTGTGTCATGACTCTTCTCTAGAATATATACTAAGTAGTGCAATTACTGAATCATATGGTATTTCTACTTCTAATTCTTTAAGGAAGCACCATACCATTTTCCACAGTGGTTGTACCATTTCACAGTCCCACCAGCAGTGTATGAGGGTTCCAGTCTCTCCACACTCTTGCAGTACTTGTTCTCTTCTATTTTTTTGAACTTTGCTATTAATGCTGGAATGAAATGATATTTCATTGTTGTTTTGATTTGTATCTTTCTAATGGCTAATGGCACCAACCACTAATGTCAAAGATTAAGAAATAGAAGATTTTTTCCAACTTCTGCAGTCTGAAATTGGCCAAGCATGCAATCAAGATGTATTGATAACTATTGGTGATGTGAATGTGAAAGTTGGAAACAAACAAGAAGCATTGGTAGTTAGAAAATATGGCCTTGGTGAAAGAAATGATGCTGAACATTGCATGATAGAATTTTGCATGACCAACAGCGTATTCACAGCAAATACCTTTTTTCAACAACATAAACAACAACTAAACATGTGGAACTCAACAGATGGAATACATAGAAATCAAATAGACCATATCTGAGGAAGGAGATGATGGAGAAGCTCAATATCATCAGTCAGAATAAGGCCAGGAGCTGACTGTGGAACACACCATCAATTGCTCATATGCAAGTTCAAGTTGAAGTTGAAGAAAATTAAAACACGTCCATGAGAGCCAAAATATGACCTTGATTATATCTCATCTGAATTTAAAAACCATCTGAAGAACAGATTTGACACACTGAACACCAATGATGGAAGACCATGACTTTTGGGATCACATCAAGGATACCATATGTGAAGAAAGCAAAAGATCATTAAAAAGACAGGAAAGGAAGAAAAGACCAAAATGGATGTCAGAAGAGACCCTGAAACTTGCTCTTAAACTGAAAGTAGCTAAAGCAAATGGAAGAAATGATAAAATAAGAGATCTGAACAGAAGATCCCAAAATGTGGCTCAATAAGACAAAGTAAGTGTTATAATGAAATGTGCAAAGATCAGGAGTTAAAAAACCAAAAGGGAAGAACACACTAAGCATTTCTCAAGCTCAAAGAACGGAAGAAAAAAAATTAAGTCTTTGGTTGCAATATTGAAGGAGCTCTGGTGGTGTAGTGTGTAAAACATTTGGCTGCTAAGCA
>NW_006934481.1:0-524 GCF_000298275.1 Orycteropus afer afer
CTCTGGTAGCATAGTGCCTAAGGCACTTGACTGCTAACCAGAAGGCTGATGGTTCAAACCCACCAGCCACTCCTCAGAAGGAAGGTTAGGCAATCCTACTTCCATAGTGATACTGCCTCGGAAACACAAGGAGGGGTCGCTATGAGTCGGGTCCAACTCGACAGCAAATAACAACAACAACAACAACTTATATATATATAAGCTTTACTGTTTTTTGTTTCTCTAGAGAATCCAGCCTAACACATTGACCAAAAATGGACTTTGCACGTGTAAAAAATAAACCTTAATTTTTGTTAAATTGTTGAGCTTTCTAGTGTGAATTATCCTAATGCAGGTGATGTATCTTCTAGGGATTTGTGTTGCAAACAACAAATATGACTTGGTCTAACTTGAGCACAATGGCACTTTTGGAAGAAATGGAAGGAAAAGCTGAAGAATTGGATGCCAGTGTAGAAGAACTAGAACGAAGGAAGCAGAGGAGTCCCCAGAGGAGTGGAGAGTCTGTGAGTGTGGAAACCAGAGGG
>NW_006934481.1:2184-3057 GCF_000298275.1 Orycteropus afer afer
TACTGTAAAAGGTTTAGTCAAGTGTTTTATTCTTTTCCTTTGTATAGGGTTTGAAAATCCTGCCTACAGGTCTAAGTCTGCAATCTCTTTACCATCAGTTTGGTTTGGATTGTCTCAACTTAATTTTGAAATTCTGGAAGGACAGCTGCCTCTGCTTAAACTGCTCGTCAATGTGAATGATTGTTGGACCTTTACTGAAATACACATGAACACTCTTGGCAGACGAAGGCTGGGAACCGACTTGGTCCTGCTTAAAGACAAAGCCTGCCCCTTGGAAGGGGAATGGGCATCAGCTTGGGTCCCCAAGTGGCACCACTCAGCATGGCAACAAGCTGAAACCTAGTCATCTGTGACAAGGCAAACCAACAACATAGATGAGAGGAGAAATAAATCCCAGGAAAGCCTACCTGCACCCTTCAACAGGACATCCGAGCCTCTTCTGGAAAAGACAGATGCTGCAGATTGGATGAACAATCCCTGTTCCTCATCAAAAAAATCAGCTTCACAACACAAAAGACTGAAAGGAAAAGGGAGGTCTGTTTCTAGTATTGGCCAGAAATACAGTGTCTCTGTTTTGAACATAGATACAGAATCATAAACTAAACATAACCAAACTGAATGCTATATATGCTGTTGTTAGGTGCTGTCAAGTCAGCTCTGACTTACAGTGACCCTGTGTACAACAGAACGAAACACTGCGTGGGCCTGGGCCACCTCATAATCTCTGCTGTAACTGAGCCCATTGTTGCAACCTCTGTGTCAATCCATCTTGTTGACGTTGAGGACCTCCCCCTTCTTCACTGACCCTCCACTTTACCAAGCATGACATCCTTCTCCAGAGAATGGTCCCTTCTGATAACATGACTGAAGTGG
>NW_006934482.1:0-3107 GCF_000298275.1 Orycteropus afer afer
AAAGGAGCTCTGGTAGCATAGTGCCTAAGGTACTTAACTGCTAACCAGAAGGCTGGCGGTTCAAACCCACCAGCCACTCCTTGGAAGGAAGATGGGGCAGTCTACTTCCGTAGTGATACTGCCTCGGAAACCCAAGGAGGGGTCACTATGAGTTAGAATCGACTCAGTAGCAGTGAGTTTTGAGGGAAGATTCAAGTCAGCTAGCCTTCTCCAAAATGGGGATGAGGTTTTCCCCTTCAAAGGATTATTATGAGAATTTATTAATGATGTATGTAATGGACCTAGCAGGTAGTAAAACTGATTAAAATGTAATTAATGTGATTATTTCCTTTTGAAGTCATTTAAAAGGAAACACTGTAATGTCTAATTCCTGGGTGGACCTCATAAATTTATTCTCAAAGATAATACAAAAATCTCCTTCAGAAGGAGGATTGCACATAGTTTAATTAATCATATTTATAATACTAACTAACAATGCTTGGCTGGTGATGTAAAAATCATACATGATACATGAAAAGAAATAATAGATTAATATCACAAAGGAAAAAAAAGATGTAATGTTGTTGTTAGGTACCATCAGGTTTCTATAAATGAAGAGTGTCATATCCAAAATTACTTAATATATGTAAAGAAATACACATTCTAATATAGGAAAACAATTTTTTTTATTATTTTATTATTTAGCATAGTAGTGAATACACCAGACTTTTGTCAAGAGATAAATGAGGCAAAGGATAACATTTCTCTTTGATTCCTAATAACCTTGAAATCATCTGTCTTTTGGAGGATTCAATTTCTTACGACGTCTGTGATACCTTAAAAAAGAAAAAACATATAGGATTATTTTAATAAAAGTTATCTGCTCTAGATAGAAATATTAAATTTTTGTTGGTTTGTCATTTATTAGGACTATTTTTTGAAAGTAATAAAATCAGATATTTCTTAATAAATAAGCCATATTTCCTGACTATGAAAATGATACTCTATTAAGTAAGCATTTTGGAAAATTTTCATTTAGCTCCTGAGATAATTTCAACATGCTAACCAATTATTGATCTTTAATGAAAAATTAATGACTGTTTGCCCTTATGGTAAAGAAACATATTGTGAAAATGAACATTCTGTATTAAAGTTCCATTTAAAAATTGGTGTTTTCCTCTAAATGGAGGCCTCTTATGCTGCAAAATCATGTCTTAATATACACTGTTGTTGTTGTTGTTATGTGCCATTTAGTCGGACCCAACTCATAGCAACCCCTCCTTGGGTTTTCAAGGCAGTATCACTATGGAAGTAGATTGCCCAACCTTCCTTCTGAGAAGTGGCTAGTGGGTTTGAACCGCCAGCCTTCTGGTTAATAGTCAAGTGCCTTACGCCACTACACTATAATATACAATAGGATACAATTAATAATGTTTATAGAAAAATGTGTAAAAGTCCTAAAAATTAGAGGAAAAGGAAATTAAGATAAGGAGAAATCTTTTATTTACTTTTATAATAACAAATATTTTAAAAATCACATTGCCCAATGCAAACATTGAGTGTGATAAAAGTATTCATGGGTATAATACTTTTGAAAAGCAGTGTGGTAATATATATAAATTCTTTTTTAAATATTAGTAACATTTATCTAGTCATTTCTCTTCCAAAATCCTAAAACAATATAGAAAGATATCTATAATATTAATTGGAGATGCAATGCAATTTTGTATTTATAGTGTGATTAGAACTATATAAAACTAAGCAAACTAATAAAACTTACACATGAAAAAGAAAGAAAAAACCACTGCTATCAAGTCGATTCCAACTCACAGAGACCCTATAGTAGATTTTACAAAATGCACGGCACTGTTAGCGAAGATTATCTTTGAGTGATGGTACCATGGGGAATTTTCTGTTTGCTTTTCTGCATATCTTTATTTTCTTTACTGACTTAAAAAACTTCCTGCGCAGAATACATGTGTTTTTTGTGAAATATTCTCTTTTAAAATTGCCTTAAGTCCAGATTTTGGCATGGTGGTCAAGAGTTAATTTTTTTTTTAATATGGAAATTCAATATATAAAGATTTCTATACCATAAATAGGGAGCTCTGGTAGCATAGTGCCTAAGGCACTTGACTGCTAACCAGAAGGCTGGCAGTTCAAACCCACCAGCTACTCCTCGGGAGGAAGGTTGGGCAATCTACTTCCGTAGTGATACTGCTTTGGAAACCCAAGGAGGGGTCGCTAAGAGTCGGGGCCGACTAGACGGCACATAACAACAACAACATACTATAAATATGGGCTCTGGTGACACTATGGCTAAAGCACTGGGTTACTAACCAAAGAGTTGGCAGTTCGAACCTACCAGCAGCTCCAAGGGAGAAAGATGAGGCAGTCTGCTTTTATACAGATTTACAGTCTTGGAAACCCTACGAGGCAGTTCTATTCTGTATAAGGCCACCATAACTTGGAATCAACTTGATGGCAATCGGTTTGGTTTTGGCTTTCATTTACCATATTCTGTATTCTGTAAATTTTTTAAAAAAAAACAATATAAGAAAAAAAAGTATAGAAAAGTTTCCTACTTCATGAAAACTTAAGATAAAAAGATATCTGACAACAAATAAAAAGCCTAACTTTCTCCCACAGTGGCTGGAGGGTTTGATCTGCCGACCTTTTGGTTAGTAGATCAATGCTTTAACCACGGGACCACCAGAGCTCTTTATGTTGAATAAAGTACATTTATATTTATTAACATGGAAAAGTAAATTATAGAGTAATACATTTGGCATGATTCTATTTATGTAAAGGAGAAAAAACCAAATACTTCTACATATATGTAGACTGGCATAGAGGAGATTATGGTTTTCCTAAGGGATCCAGTTGCATGCCAGATAATTAAGGTTTTACTAGTACAATAAAATCTCTAAAAGGTATTCTGTCAAAGCAATCAGTCACCAGAATAGGGGTTCTGAGTGTGGGATGCCATGAACCTCCAGAAATTAACTGTAAAAATTGTGGGTATGACTGGCGGGGCAAGATGGCGGACTAGGCAGAAGGATTGCACAGACCCTCTTCAACAAAGAAAAGGGAAACCAATTAACACAGACACAGAAGATAATCTTGGA
>NW_006934483.1:0-550 GCF_000298275.1 Orycteropus afer afer
TTCAGCACAACCTTGCCTTTTCCTGCAGTCCAATCCCACACGCTTTCCTGATTGGCTACCACACCTTCCTGCCTGTTGCTATTTTGTAGCTGTTCGTAGGGTCCTACCTTTTTAGATGTTTGTACACAGGGACTCTGTCCACCTTGCCAGCCTATGTGTTTCTGTCCCCACCCCGAATGCTTTTCACATTGTGCCCAGGGAGGTACTTGATGAGGCCACCATGCTGGTTCAATTCTTCTGTCCTTTTGCAATTGGATTTAGGTGAAGTAATGGTCCAATCACCACACTGAAATGTGCAAAAGATCTAAGATTCCAGAAAAAGAAGAGACTGGCAGTGTGTTAGCATGTCCTCTAAGGCAGAAATACCCCTCAGAGGGCAGTACTGAAGGGCTGCATCCCCAGGGTCCACAGCCGAATAACCATGATTATAGTTTGATAATAACAGCGGGAGACATACACAGCATTTTAGTGCCACACATGCTATTTCATTTCAGCTACAAAGTAGCTTCACCCTTTGAATAAGCCAGGGTTAACTCACTGCCATCGAGTT
>NW_006934483.1:843-1347 GCF_000298275.1 Orycteropus afer afer
GTTGCTAACTAAAAGGTCAATGGTTGGAACTCACTTGTCACTCTTCAGGAGAAAGGTGAGGCAGTCTGCTTCTATAAAGATTTACAGCCTTGGAAACCCTATGGGGCAGTTCCACTCTGTCCTATCAGGTTACTATGAGTCAAAATTGACTCAATGGCAGTGAATTAGAATCCCTTACTTATCAGGAGCCCTAGTGGTACATTGGTTAAGCGCTCAGCTGCTAACTGAAAGGTCAGTGGTTTGACTCCACCTGTCACTCCTTGGGAGAAAATTGTGGCAGTGTGCTCCCATAAAGATTTCACCTTAGAAAGTTATAGGTTTGCTATAGGGTCACAAATATATGAGTCACAAAGGACTTTATGGCAATGAGTTTGGCTTCAATAGTACTTACAAAAATCCTATCCAGAAGCTAAACCTCTTAACTCAAATGCAAAACTCTCCTCAGCCTTGGACACTTGCTTTCTGTGGTTCTACATCACGCCAAGTGGACAATGCCTCACCAAC
>NW_006934483.1:2062-3102 GCF_000298275.1 Orycteropus afer afer
TTTAATTTTCCTGTTTTACACCTGATAGTAAATAGTGACAAAGTAATAAGATCACCTCCTCTTGCAGTCTTCTTTCTCCACCTCCAGCTCCAGTTTCTCTGCATCTTGTTCCCTGAATGTGTCTGATGTCTGATGCCTCAGACCCCAGGATGAGGCTGAGCCAGATGTGTAGGGGGCTTTCACCACACAACTAACCTCCTGGCTTTAGTATCTGGTACACCCTCTGGGCTGGTGGGCTGGGGGAAAACTGGAGAGGTGCTGAGCTTGGTTTGGGGGGTGGATGCTGCAGGCAGAGCTGTGAATCCTGCCTCCTCATCTCCGCTGCCTCCAGCTGACAAGAGCTCTCCAAGGAGAGGAAAACTGTGGTGCAGCAATCCGCAGCTCTGGATGCTGAGGGCCAACGCCTCTTCTCAGAACCCCTCAGACCTTGTCTTCCATGCAGACTAACACACTGTTCACCCCCACTGCTAGTGCCAGGCAGACAGAGGCCCTGGCAGCCAACCTCAAGTCTCACCCTGGAGGGTCAGGGGATTCGACTCTGACATGGGGATCCCCAGAGATGGGTCATCTGGCTGTCTGAGAAAGTAGTAATTGTGGAAAGAAAAGTGTCACTGATTGAATTATGTCCCTTTATCAGGATTTGCTCTAAACTCTTTAGTCACATTGCTGTATTTAATCCTTACAGAACTCTAAAACATAGATGTGATCATCACCTTTCTAAAGAAGATAAAACTGGTGATGCCCTGAAGAGACCCTTCAATCTCCCTAAGCAGGTAGTGGCCCTGGAATCACACACAACCTTCAAATCTGGGCTCCATTATCTCTGTTGGACCATCTGTCCCAGTTCCCTATCACAAGGAACCTCACTCATATTTCTAGAATCATTGTTCTGAAATGGTTGGAGTCTGGCCAACCTTTTCATCCCCTTCCCTCTGAAGAGTGACTGACTGGCAGTATCAGGGTTAGGATTTTAGGTGTCAGGAAGCCCCAAGAGGTTGAATCTAGAGTAAGATGGTTTGCATTTAATTCCTATCCCACAT
>NW_006934484.1:0-1215 GCF_000298275.1 Orycteropus afer afer
ATATAAACTTTTCCTTGACCCTCCACAACAACGAACTAAAACTATATTTGTCCTTCTGTGATTGACTTATTTCACTCAGCATACTGTCCTCCAAGTTCATCCATATTATGTGGTGTTTTGCAGACTCTACATTATTCTTTAGTGCTGCATAGCATTCCAGTATATGTATGTACCATAGTTTGGTCATCCATTCTTCTGCTGATGGGCACATAGGTTGTTTTCCATCTTTTTGCTATTGTAAATAGTGCTGAGATGAACATGAGCATGCATGTATCTGTTCCTATCCTGGCTCTCAACTCTCTAGGATATATACCTAGTAATGGGATTGCTGGGTCAAATGGTATCTCCAATTCCAACTTTCTAAGGAATTGCCATATTGCCTTCCACAGTGGTTGTGTCACTTCACAGTCACACAAGTAGTGTATGAGAGTCCCAATCTCTCCACATCCCCACCAGTATTTGTTATTTTCTGTCTCATTGAACCTGGTCATCAGTGCTGGGGTGAGACAGTATATCTCATTGTTGTTTTGATTTACATCTCTCTGATGGCCAATGATTGTGAGCATCTTTCATGTATTAGCTGACCATCTGAATATCCTCCTTGGTGGAGTGTCTATTCATGTCTTCTGCCCATTTTTTCAATTGGATTGTTAATTTCTTTGGTGTTGAGGCATTGAAGTTTTACATCAAACTTAGAGATAAGTCCCTTGCCAGATACGTAATGATCAGCAAATATGAATTTGTTGCTGTCATTTTGTGCTTTTTCATTGTGTCGATTTCTATGTTCCATATAATTTTCTATGCTGTGCTCATTTTGTTTATGAATCATGTTATCATTTCCTTCATTGCTATTGTTTTACTATTTGCTGGATATTTATGCTGGTCCTCTTTTTTTATTTTGATGTGAAGGTTTATCATTTTTCTGTGAGGTTACCCTGTGATTTATAGTTTCTTTCCCAAGTTTGGAACAGTCCGTTCTATCTTGTAGTTTGTCTTGACTTCCCAACCATCTAGAAGTTCTGTAACAACACAGATTTTTTTCCCTCTTTTTGGTCTGTAGTTTCCTCATTTGTCAGTTGGTGTCTCTGGTTCCCTGTTTACAATCTTGTAGGCGTATTTACTTTGGATACTTCCATAGCTGGGTTGGTTTCTGGGTTATATCATCATGTGTGTTAATGGTCAGTTGTTGTTGGCTGTTGTTTCTTCTCTGTTGGA
>NW_006934484.1:3645-4148 GCF_000298275.1 Orycteropus afer afer
ACCAGAGCAGTTGTCCCTGCAGCCCTTGGTGACTGGGACTGATCTTTAGGTCAATTCTCAGGTCCCAACACCACTTGGAAATATTCAGGCCATTGGTCTCGTCAGAGTAGCTGAGAGTCCACAGCTCCAACTATCTCTGTACTCACTATTTTCGTTCAGGTTTTTCCACTAATTGGTGCCTAATCCACTTCTGTATAGTTCCTTTCAAAGCTCAGGGTTCCAGGATTATCTTCTGTGTCTCTGTCAATTGGTTTTTCTTTATTTTGTTGAAGAGGATCCATGTCACTTGTCTGCTTATTTCTCCATCTTACCAGAAGTCCATAAATTTAATTTTTTAGAAGGTCCCATTCATCTAGTTTCTCCTCTGTTGTTTGTGCATCTTGGATTATGTTTGATAGTCTATTTATGTCATACATTAGGGCCCCTAAATTTGCCCTGGGAGCTCTGGTAGCATAGTGCCTAAGGCACTTGACTGCTAACCAGAAGGCTGGCGGTTCAAACCC
>NW_006934485.1:0-559 GCF_000298275.1 Orycteropus afer afer
GTTTCTCATTTGTGTTATTTGTGTTCTCTCCCTCTTTTTCTTTGTTAAATTTGCCAGTGGTGTTTCAATTTTATTGATCTTTTCAAAAAACCACTTCTGGTCTTGTTGAGTTTTTCTATTGCCCTTCTATTTTCTGTTTCTTTGATTTCTTCTCAAATCTTGATTATTTCCTTTCTTCTGGTGACTGTAGGTTTTTCTTGCTGTTCTTTTTCTAATTGTTGGAGATGTTGGTTTAACGTGTTGATTTTGTCTCTTTCTTTTGTTTAGATGTGTACATTTATTGCTATAAATTGGCCACTGATCACTGCTTTTTCTCTGTCCCAAAGATTTTGGTATGTTTTGATTTCATTCTCATTTGATTTGAGGAATTTTTGAATTTCAATTTTTATTTCTTCTCTTACCCACTCTTTCTCAAGGAGGGTATTGTTCAGTTTTCATGTGTTTACTCTTTTTCTGTTGATTTTCCTACAGTTGATTTCTAATTTGATAGCATTATGATCTGAGAAGATGCTCTGCAGTATTTCAATGTTTTTAAATTTATGAAGGCTTGCTTTATGGC
>NW_006934485.1:2325-3051 GCF_000298275.1 Orycteropus afer afer
CTTTTTCCTGATTGATTCCTTTCCAAAGGAGTATTCAGGTATTTGTCTTCAATCTCATTAATTCTGTCTCCATTTCATCAATTCTACTCCTTTGCACTTCCAATGTGTTATCTATTTCTGATAATTTAGTATTAACCTTCTGGATTTCTATCCGTAGATTTTGAATCATTTCTAATTTTTCATTTATTTTGTCATTTTGTTCTTGTATTTTCTTCCAAAATTCTTGTAGGGTTTTTTCTGTGTTTTCTTGGTCTGTCTCTCATTTCTTTGAAGATACCTAAATATAAGCTTTTGAATTCCTTATCAGAGAGTTCCAATGCTGCTTCTTCCTCAGGGATGTATTCTGGGTCTGTATCCTTCTCTCCTGTTTCTACCACTTTATCTTGCTTCTTTGTGTGAATTGTGATGGTCTGTTGTCTGAGACATTGCAGTGTTGTTGTATTTATATCTCTGTTAGTTGTTTGTGCGGAGCAGCCTAAGGTGAGTCAGTTTCTTCTTGGTGGTTGTTTATTATAGGTCTGTTGACAGAGAAGGAAATGGTGGCTCTCAGCTGCAGGAGGTGTGGGTGTAGTTGTGTCTTATGGTGACTGTAGCTGTCTTCCACTCAATTATACAAAAATAACAGTTGAATAACCATCAAAGAACTAAAAGCAACTGGACAGAAAATACACTGTGTAATCACATTGGAACAGTAACTAAAAAAAGAAGAAAAAGAAAAGACAACAA
>NW_006934486.1:0-650 GCF_000298275.1 Orycteropus afer afer
AGGAGTGGCTGGTGGGTTTGAACAGCCAGCCTTCTGGTTAGCACCCTAGGCATTAGTGAGCTGAAATAGACTGGTTTTGGCCATTTTAAATCAGACAATCATATGATCTACTATGCCAGAAATAAAAAATTAAAGAGGAATGCTGTGACATTTATTGTCACAAAGAATGTTTCAAGATTTATCCTGAAATACAATGCTGTCAGTGACAGGATAATATCCATATACCTACAAGAAGACCAGTTAATACTACTATTATTCAAATTTGCAGACCAACCTCCAAAGTCAAAGACAAGGAAATTGAAGATTTTGCCAACTTTTGCAGTTTGAAATTGACAAAACATGCAATCAAGATATGTTGGTTATTATTGGTAATTGGAATGCAAAAGTTGGAAACAAAGAAGAATCACCAGTAGTTGGAAAATATGGCTTTGGTGATAGAAATGACGCTGGGGATCACATGATAGAATTTTGCAAGACCCATGACTTATTCATGGCAAATACCTTTTTTCAACAACATAAACGTGGCTATATACATGGACCTCACCAGATGGAATACACAGGAATCAGATAGACTACATTTGTGGAAAGAAGCGATGGAGAAGCCAATAACTTCAGCCAAAATGAGGCCAGGAGTTGACTGTGGAACAGAC
>NW_006934486.1:2035-2684 GCF_000298275.1 Orycteropus afer afer
CCTAGAGCCTGGCACTTTGAACTTGGACTTAAAGCCTCCAAACTGTAAGAGAATAAACTCTTGTTTGTTAAGGCCATCCCATTTGTGGTATATATTCCTGTCAGAATGGCACTAGGTAACCAGAACACCCCCCAACAAGATGGATTGATACAGTGACTGCAGTGACGGGCTCAGATATAGCAAGGATTCTGAGGCTGTCGCAGAACTGGGCAGTGTTTTGTTCTGTTGTACATAGGATCGGTATGAATTCAAGCAGACTTGATGGCACCTAACAACAACAACAGCTGCCACTAAAGAGGTCAAAGCTTCTTTGACTTCACTAGCAGTTTTTAGTTCTCACAAAAGAGGAGGGCAAGGGGAAGAAGCCAATTCTGTGCTCTTAGAAGCTAAAAAATGTGATAAAGAGGTTGGCGCTGTGTGTGTGTGTGTGAGAGAGAGAGAGAGAGACCCTCGGGGAATTGTCACTATTGACTTATCTGCAAGTTCCATGGAAAATCCCCATTCTGAGGTCTTGTTTATACCATATCTATGATGCCATTCCTAGATATAAACCCAACAAAAATGAAAGCATATACCTGCCCAAAACTTGTATATGAATGTTCATAGCAGCATTATTCATAATAGCCCCAAACTGGACACAATCCAAATG
>NW_006934487.1:0-840 GCF_000298275.1 Orycteropus afer afer
TCTTTGTCTTTAAGGTGTGTCTCTTGTAGACAGCATATTGATGGGTTATGTTTTCTTATCCAGTCTGCAACTCTTTGTCTCTTGAGTGGTGCATTTATTCCATTCACATTCAGTGCAATTATCAACAAGTATGAATTAGTTGTTGTCATTTTGTCAGGTGTTTTTTCATGGTGTTCCCAGCTTATTTGTTTCATATAATTTTCTGTCCTGAGCTCGTTATGGTTATGAATAGTGTTATCATTTCCTTTGTTGCTATTGATTTAGTATTTGCTAAATATTTCTGCTTGTTCTCTTTTTTATTGTGAGGTGAAGTTTTATCATTTTTCCTTGAGGTTACTCTGTGATTTATAATTTTTCTCCACAAGTTTAGAACAATCCATTCAATCTCGCAACTCTCTTGAGTTCCTCACCATTCAGAAGTTCTGTGACTGTACTATTTTCCCCCTCCTTTTGTTTTGTAGTTGTCCACATTTGCAATTGATATCTCTGATTCCCTGGTTTACAATCTTATAAGCTTGTTTTACATTGGATACTTCCATAGCTGTGTTGGTTTCTGGGTTATGTCATCTTGTATATTAATGGTTGGTTGTTGTTTGCTATTATTGGTTCTCTGTTCAAAGACTCCCTTTAGCCTCTCTTGTAATATTGGTCTGATTTTAACAAATTCTCTTAATTTCTGCTTGTCTGGAAATCTCTTAATTTCACTGTCATATTTGAGGAACAATTTTGCCATGTATATAATTCTTCGTTGGAATTGTTTCTCTTTCAGGGTTTTATATACACCATCTTATTGCCTTCTTGCTTGCTTGGTTTCTGCTGAGAAATCAGAGCTTATTCTTA
>NW_006934487.1:1856-3071 GCF_000298275.1 Orycteropus afer afer
ATTGCATTATAATTTAAAAAGATTTTTCATTGACGTCATTTGAATGGCTATATAATATTTCATGTACTCATTTAAGCAAAAAGTGCTTATTAAATAATTAGATACTATATGTGTGCACAATATAGAGGTAAGAAACGGCAGTTCAAACTTCTTATATTTTCTTTTACCAGGCTCCTCATTTTGGAAAATGTTTTGAATAAAATTTTTTAGAAATATCATAAACTTACTAAGGCACTCTATCTGCATTTAAAGGACTATTGAAATATAAATTTTAAAAAGTAAATTATTAATTTTATGTTAGAGAGTTTTATGCAACTTTAATGGAAATACTAGTTTACTGTCTTTTATTTGAAAAACAAAATTTTATTGTCCAAGAAACCTACACCTTAAATCTAAAATTAAACAATTAAACAAATAAACACTAACCACAAACAAACACAAGCAGAGACTTGATTTTCAAGTAGCACTAAGTTGATTTAAATCTCTAAGCTATTTTTGATAATGGAAAACTGAATAGTGCTCTGTAGCTTTCTCTCTAAGATATTTTTACATTCATAGAGTAGCCAGACTGTCATTGTCCTACATCTGTTATATTGCAGCAACATTATTCATTGTAATTTCTTGTTTGCTCAACCAAAAGACTCTTTTGTTTCAGTTTTGACCCTGTACTTTTAAACAGATGAAAGTGTTATCTATGCACAGAAGTTATTTTTATGCTTTACTTGTGAAACTTAACTGCTTACATGTGCAAAAGCAAACAAACTGTTGCATTCTGCCTCAGTGCCATAAAAAACTTGGAACATCTGTAGCTCATCATTTTCTCAGTCAATTATAGATGAACTAAGTCCTGAAATACTCAATTGATAATCCATCATATGCAACCAAGGGCATGAGGCTTTCTCAAAGCTATTTCCCAGTTAAGGAAGTAGGTGTTATCATTTGACCACACTCTCTATTTTATTATCTTTGGCATGAAATGTCATATGGAAGAAGGCATTAGCCTCCTGAGGGACTCAGTATGGCCATTTCAGTTTCCTAATTAGAACAAGCTGAGAGTTAACATTAAAAAAGGGCCATGTTACACAGCAAAGATTTTATGATTTCTCATGGTGGGTCTTTCCAGTAGCTTTTATTTTCTTAAAGGAATAACAACACTGGGAAATAAATTACCATTGAGCACTAGGAAAACTTAAAAACAAATGTGTTTTTAAATTG
>NW_006934488.1:0-892 GCF_000298275.1 Orycteropus afer afer
ATCATGGAGCTGGCGCAGGATCAGGCAATGTTTCGTTCTGCTGTGCATGTGGTCATTATGAGTCGAAAACAACTCAACAGCACCTAACAGCAACAACAACAACAGTGGATAGTTTCACGTGTTTTGCATTACATCACATGGTAAACCCCATGTGAAACTGTTCGCTACAGATTAGTAAATAAGCACAAGCCTATGCTTACCTTGCTTATTAGATATCCACCCATGAGAGGATTTCTAGAGCATAAGAACATGGAGATCATGAATGGAGTTGGTGCATGGACAACCTTGAGTGTCAAAGTAAGGGTCACATCACAATTATATTTCTAGCTCAAAATGTGAATTTGGTGATCTTCTTATAAACACAATGCAATGCACTGCCATGGAGCCAGATCCAACTCATAGCAACCCCTCCTTGGGTTTCTGAGGTGATATCACTACGGAAGTAGATTGCCCAACCTTCCTTCTGAGGTGTGGCTGGTGGGTTTGAACCCTCAGCCTTCTGGTTAGCAATCATTTGCCTTAAGCACTATGCCACCAGACCTCCTCTTATACATTTAACTAAACTGAAATTTTAGTTGATTTCATGAAGCCTAAAATTAATCTGTTCAAATTCACAAAGCTCACAAAATCACCTAGAAAATAACTTTTCAGTGGGTCCAGAAGACGGTGTCATATCTATAACCCATGTATTTTTTCCCTCTACCAACTTAATCCCTGAATAACTAGGTAAAGCAGATAGAAATAATGATACTGGAGTTATGAGCAACTAAGAAGAAGATAAAAGTATCAGATTTAGTGAAAGCAGAGAAAAAGAGCAGATTAAACAACTGGGAAAAATAAATGAACCCTCCTAGCAGGCAGAGATGGAGGCAGAGGGGACTCATTAGAAATA
>NW_006934488.1:2322-3245 GCF_000298275.1 Orycteropus afer afer
ATTACAGAGATAGACAACACAGTAGAAGTACAAAAGAGTAGACTAGAACTAGCTGAAGAACACATTTCCCAACTAGAAGACAAATCCCTTGATGCCAGCCTGTATGAAGAAAATTCAGAACAAAGATTTAAGAGAAATTAAGAGAATCTAAGAGTTATATGGGAGGACATAAAAAGAAACAACATATGCCTCATTGGAACACCAGAACAAGAGGAGGAAAAAAAAAAAAAAAAACACCAAGAAAATTGTAGAAGACTGCCTAACAGAAAATTGCCCACATATCATGAAGGAAGAAAATATGTCTGTCCAAGAAGCTCAATGAATCCTATACAGGATAGATCCCAAGAGAAAGTCACCAAAACATATCATAATCAAACTCTTCAAAACCAAAAACAAAGAAAGAATCTTGGGAGCAGCTTGGGAAAAACAAAAGTCACCTACAATGGACAACTAATAAGACCAAGTTCTGATTTCTCAGCAGAAACCATGCAGGCAAGAAGATAATGGGATGGCATATATAAAACATTGAAGGAAAAGAACTTCCAACCAAAAATTATGTATACAGCCAAACTGTCCCTCAAATACGAAGGTGAAATCAAGACATTCTCAGACAAACAGAAATTAAGGTAATTTGTGAAAACCAGCCAATCCTACAAGAAATGCTAAAGGGAGTCTGACCAATAGAGAATCCACAATACAGCACAACAGATTAAAATCAAAACACTTGACATCTCCACTTAGAAACCAAACCACAAATAGATGCTCAAAATAAGCTCATAAAATAATGTATACAGAGAAATAAGGGAGTCAATCTGCAGAAAACACCAGCAACAATGCAAATAGAGGGAATAAAAGTTTTAATTATAAAACTTCCAAATGGAGAGGAAGACAGGACAATGTCTTTATAGAAATGACTTTTCCAA
>NW_006934489.1:0-460 GCF_000298275.1 Orycteropus afer afer
AATTCTCCAGTGAAACCATCTGGGCCAGGACTTTTTTTAGTAGGTAATTTTTTAAATGACATGTTCAATTTCTTCTTTTGTGATGGACCTGTTCAACTCTTCCACATCAGTCTGTGTTAGTTTAGGTAAGTGGTGTGTTTCTAGAAATCTGTCCATTTCTTCCAGATTTTCAATGCTTTTGGAATACAATTCTTCACAGTATCATCATATTATCCTTTTTATTTCAGTTGGTTCTGTTGCAATGTCACCCATTCCATTTCTTATTCATTTTATTTGTATACACTCCTCCCTTTCCTTTGTAAATTTGCCAGTGATTTGTCAATTTTATTGATCTTTTCAAAAAACCATTTCTGGTCTTGTGGATTTTTTCTATTGCTCTTCTATTTTCTGTTTCATTGATTTCTGCTCAAATCTTGATTATTTCCTTTCTTCTGATGACTGTAGGCTTTTCTTGCTGTTC
>NW_006934489.1:2968-3783 GCF_000298275.1 Orycteropus afer afer
CTCCTCTTTCATCATATCATGGAATTACTCCTCCAACAAATCTCTGACAATTTTCTCAGTGGTTTTATTTTTATCTTCCTGTTCTGGAATTCCAATAACATGTATGTTATTCCTTTTGATGGTACCCCACATGAACCTCAGGCTTTCTTCATTTTGGTTTGATCTCTTTTCCCTTTTCCAAATAATTATTCAGGTATTTGTCTTCCATCTCATTAATTCTGTCTTCCATTGCATCAATTCTACTCTTTGCCCATCCAATGTGTTACCTATATCTGACAATTTAGTATTAATCTTCTAGATTTCTATCTGTAGATTTAGAATCATTTTTAATTTTTCTTTTATTTTGTCATTTTATTCTTGGATTTTCTTCCAAAATTTTTCTAGGGTTTTTTCTGTGTTTTCTTTGGTCTGCCTCTCAATCCTTTGAATATATACAAATATAATGCTTTTGAATTCCTTATCAGAGATTTCCAATTCTGCTTTTTCCACAAGGATGTGTTCTGGGTCTGTATCCTGCTCCCTTGTGTCTGCTACTTTATCTTGCTTCTTTGTGTAGACTGTCATGGTCTGTTGTCTCTAAGACAACATGGTGTTGTTGTATTTATACCTCTGTTAACTGTTTGTGAAGAGCAGCCAAGGGTGATTCAGGCTCTTCTTGGTGATTTTTATTGTTGGCCCATTGGTGGAGAAGGAGGTGGTGGTTCTCATGCAGTAAGTGAAGTTGCAGGAGGTGTGGCTGTAGTTGTGTCTTATGGAGACTATTGCTGTCTCCCACTCAGTTAGACAAAAATTACAATTGAATAACCATCAAAAAA
>NW_006934490.1:0-858 GCF_000298275.1 Orycteropus afer afer
CAGGTTCCTCATGAGTACAATTAAGTGTTCTGGAATTCCTATTCCTCTCAAAGTTATCCACAATCTGTTATGATCCCCACAATCAAATGTCTTTGCACAGTCAATTAAACACAAGTAAATATCTTTCTGGTATTCTTTGCTTTGAGCCATATTCTTTAAGGATATGGAAAAACCAATCACTAACTTTATACGGAGAGGAAACAGACCTCAGATGAGCAAAGCACTATTAGAGAAGAAGAATAGAATAAGAAGTCTCACACTTCTGGGTCTTAAACCTACTATACAGCCACAGTAGTCAAAACTCTCTGGAACTGGGCCAATGATAGACACATAGGTCAATAGAAGAGAATTGAGAACACAGAAATAGATCCATCGACCTACGGTCAGCTGATCTTTGACAAAGGGCTGGAATTCATCAAATGGGAAGAGATTGTCTGTTTAACAAATGGTGGTGGCAAAACTGGATATCCATTTACAGAAAAAATGAAAAAAGATCTGTACCTCACACCACACACAAAAACTAAGTCCAGATGGATCAAAGACTTAACTGGGAAACATAAAACTATAAAGTTTCTCAAGGAAAAACTAGGGGCAAATTTAGGGGCAATAATATATGGCATAAATAGACTATCAAGCATAACCCAAAATGCACAAACAGAAGATGAATTAGATGAATGGGACTTTCTAAAAATTAAATTTTTATGTGCGTCCAAGGACTTTTCCAAAATAATCAATAGAGAACCTACAGATTGGGAAAAAATATTTAGCAACAACATATCTGACAAGGGACTTATCTCTAGAATTTATAGAAAACTCCAACAATCAACAACAAATAGACAAAGAATCCAATTAAAAAAT
>NW_006934490.1:2421-3126 GCF_000298275.1 Orycteropus afer afer
CTGAGACTATGGCTCCTAGATGTCCTTCAGGTCTGGAATTGAACCCACTTCTGTGGCTTCCAGGCAAACTGAAGACAGGCATATGACCTGAACATTTACATTATGTAGGTACACTCCTTGGAGAGATCAATCATGGGAAAATAGAAGCACAGTGTGTGCACAGGGAGACAGCTTGGAGGGCAGGAGTGCATGGGAGAGAAGGACACAGGAAAAGGTAACTAGGGGAAGGAAGGGGGAAGAGAGCTGTTACATTGTGGAAATTGCAGTTAATGTCATGAGACAAAATATGTATCAACTGCTGTATGAAAAATGAGTTTGCTCTATAAAGTTTCACCCATATCATAGTAAAAATATTTTAAAAAATTATTTTTTAAAAAAAACTAACCATAAACAATATGTAAGTGAATGGAAACAATTGTGTTCTAATAAAAATTCCTTTATGAACTGTGAAAAAAAAATAATGAGCTGTCAAAACCTGTGTTTTTATTTAAATGTAGCAAACCTCCTATACCTCAGTTACCATGACATTTTCTAGCATTCACACTTCTATTTGTTTTTTATGGAATTCATTGCAAATGAAAGTTCAAAATTTTGAGCAACTATGCTTTCTGCATAGTCTCACCCAGTCTAAAGTGAAAAACATATGAGATATAGGACTTGTTTTGTTAATTTTTTTGTTTGGGTGTTTCAGGTACAAAGATGCAT
>NW_006934491.1:0-636 GCF_000298275.1 Orycteropus afer afer
CAACTCCTGGTGACCCCATGCATGTCACAGTAGACGTGTGCTCCACAGGATCTCCAACGGTCGAGTTTTCAGAAGTAGGTCACCAGGCCTTTCTTCTGAGATACCTCTGGGTGGACCAGAATGTCTAACCTTTAGGTTGACAGTCAAGCTTGCTAGCCATTCATACCACCCAGGGACTCTGTTGTTGCTGTTATTAGTTGCCACTGAGTCAATTCTGACTCCAAGTGTGCAGGGCAGAATTGCCCCTCAGGGTTTTCAACACTGACCTTTCAGAAGCAGATTGTGTGGCCTCAGAACTACCACCCAGGGATACTACCTGTCTCTTAACACATGGCCATGATTTGTCCTCAGCATCCATGTCCTGGCCCCAGCAAACTCCTCATCGTGCCCTCTTCAGGCGTGGGCACAGCTGGTGAGCAAGAGGCCTGGGGACTTATTTAGGTGGTTTTTAAAACTAGCTGTGTGACCAGTCTCCATCAGAGAGGGCTTTTGGTGACCAAGAACAGGGCATTCACCTCCAGCTGACTGAAACCAAAGGACAATCAGTACATGTACTTTTAAAGTTAAGGATCAGGCTGCAGGTTTTGCTGGATCAGGCTTCAGACATCACTAAGGCCGGCCTCCCACCATTGCTCC
>NW_006934491.1:3352-4017 GCF_000298275.1 Orycteropus afer afer
AAACAGTTGCAGCAGTATATTGACAGAGAACTTCCAGAAATGCAAGCCAGATTCAGAAGAGGACATGGAACAAGGGATATCATAGCTGCTGTCAGATGGATCTTGGCTCAAAGCAAAGAATAGCAGAAAGATACTTAATTTTTTTTATTGATTATGCAAAGGCATTTGATTGTGTGGATCCCAACAAATTATGGATAACATTGAGAAGAATGGGAATTCCAGAACACTTGATTGTCCTCATGAGGAACCTGTACATGGACCAGGAGGCTGTCATTCGAACAAAACAAGGGTACACTGCATGGTTTAAAATCTGGAAGGGAGTGCATCAGGGTTGTATCCTTTCACCACACTTATTCAATCTGTATGCTGAGCAAATAATCTGAGAAGCTGGATTATATGAAGAAGAATCAGGATTGGAGGAAGAATCATTAACAACCTGCGATATGCTGATGACACAACTTTGCTTGCTGAAAGTGAGGATTACTTGAAGCACTTACTGATGAAGATTGAGGAATACAGTCTGCAGTATGGATTACACCTCAATATGAAGAAAACAAAAATCTTCACAACTGGACCTATAAGCAGCATCACCATAAATGGAGAAAAGATTGACGTTGCCAAGGATTTCATATTACTTGGTTCTACAATCAACGCCAATGGAAACA
>NW_006934492.1:0-536 GCF_000298275.1 Orycteropus afer afer
AGATGCCATGATCTTGCATTTTGAAAGTCCTAAGGAATCCATTAAAAAACTATGAGAACTAAAAAACAAGTTCAGCAAATTTGTAGGGTACAAGATCAGTACACGAAAA
The DNA here is from genome assembly GCF_000298275.1 of Orycteropus afer afer. Classification (NCBI taxonomy): domain Eukaryota; kingdom Metazoa; phylum Chordata; class Mammalia; order Tubulidentata; family Orycteropodidae; genus Orycteropus; species Orycteropus afer. The sequence goes on from NW_006934492.1 coordinate 110, forward strand.
ATGGATTGCATTTCTATACACTAGTTATGAACAACCCTGAAATGAAATTAAAATAATAAAATAATTACATTTACAATAGCATCAAGAAGAATTAGAATTCATTTTACAAAAAAAGGTGCAAAACTCGTACTCTGAAATCTACAAAATGTCATTGAAAGAAATGAAAGAAGATTTAAATAAATGGAAAGACACCCTATATTCATTGATCAGAAGACTAAATATTCTTTTACTATTATTATTATTATTGTGAATTGGATGAAAGTTTACAGAGCAAATTCACTTTCCGTACAGCAGTTCACATATACTTTATCTCATGACATTGACTACAATTTACCCCAATGCAATAGCTCCCCTCCCACTTCCTCCCAATAGTTACCTCTTCCCTATGTCCATCCCTCCATGCACTCCTGCCCCCTGAGCTGTCTCC
>NW_006934492.1:1548-2595 GCF_000298275.1 Orycteropus afer afer
GGTGTTTTGCAGATTCTACATTATTCTTTAGCGTTGCATAGTATTCCATTGTGTGAATGTACCAAAGTTTGGTTATCCATTCCTCAGTTGTTGGGCATCTAGGTCGTTTCCAAGTTTTGGCTATTGTAAATAGTGCTGCGATCCAAATGATTTTGAGTTTTGTTCCACATTGTTCTCCTTCTCTATCCAGGATCTCCTAGATAGATCCCCCTCTGGGTGGTTGACAGTGGTAGCCAGGCACCATCTAGCTCTTCTGGTCTCATAGTCATATAGGCTGTGGATCACATGATGTACCAGCCATGAGGACTAATTGTTTCCATGAATCTTTGGTTTCCTTCATTATTTTTTGCTCTGGACGAGGAGAGACCCATCATTGCATCTAGATGGCTGCTTGCAAATTTTTAAGTTCCCAGTTGCTACTCGCCAAAGTAGGAGGTGGAAGAATGTTTTGTGTAGTATGTTATGCCAAATGAACTTGATGTCCCCTCTGATTATGGTCCCAAGCCCACAGGTTCAACTACTTGCTCCCTCTGGGTAGCTGGCTGTGACCAAGCAGTGACTACAACCTTTTCCCTTGTCAGCTCTACTGTACCCCTCGGAATTCTTACAGATCATACAAATACACTTATAGGACCATTGTCTGCCAATCCTATACATGGTCTTGAGTACACTCCCCACTTAAGAGACATACCTAATATTTCAGCCTGTCCATCCAGCTATCCATGCGTATACCCATGTTTGCTTACACTGACAACAAAGTATGTGCAAAAGGGTTCATCTTTGTTGTTTAGACCTCCCACGCACCTCTCCATGTCTTCCTCTCCTTCAATGCCACCATGTTGATCACTCATATTTGGTACATTGCCCTTCTCTTCACCCAAATCAATACTTATCTCTACCTATCCAACAGTGTTCCTTCCCCTCCCCTCCCACCCTGGTAACCAACAAAGAAAATTTCCTTCCATAGATAAACCTTTCTTTGACTTTTACAATAATAGACTAATACGGTATTTGTCCTTCTGTGATTGACTTATTTCACTCAGCATA
>NW_006934493.1:0-999 GCF_000298275.1 Orycteropus afer afer
CATTCCTGGCATAGTAGATCATATGGTTGTCTTATTCAAAATGGCCAAAACCAGTCCATTTCACCTCACTATATCCGAGGATATCAGTCTTTATGCATTCCATTTCATTTTGAAAACTTCCAATTTTCCTAGATTCATACTTTGTACATTCCATGTTCTGATGATTAATGGATGTGTGCAGCTGTTTCTCTTCAATTTGAATGGTGCCACATCAGCAAATGGAGGTCTCAAAACCTTTACCTTATCCATAAGACTAAGGCTGGGTTTACTCAGTTGATGCAGCTCTTTCCCAGTCCTATTTCGAGAGCCTTCTAACCTAACCGGACTATTCATAAAGTTGTGCAGTAAAGTATCAAACAGTGTTTCTTTGCTATTCATAAAGTTTTCCCTGGCCAATTTTTTGAGAAGTGGATGGTCTCTTCCTTCTTCCTAGTCTGTCTCAGTCTGTAAGCTGGGCTGATACGTGTGCACCATATAGATCCTGCTGGGTTTGAAACACCAGTGGCTCAGCCTCAAAAATCACATCAACATGTTACCATGGTAGGACAAACCGACAGACAAGTTTTTCTCCCTGTTGGAAATCTCTTGTACTACCCTTACCTGGGTCCCTGTGGCTGACTCCTCCTCTGGTTTTTATCCCCTTTCTTCCGCTCTCCCGCCCTGCTGCTTTGGGCATGCCTGAGTTCCCTCTCCTCACCTGGATCCCTGTGGCTGACTGCTCCTCTTTTGGGGTTCCTGGCTATTAATCCTCTTTCCTGCTCTCCCACCCTGCTGCTTTGGGCATGCCTGAGTGGTCTCTCCTCACCTGTATTCCTACAGCTCTCCTCACCTGGATCCCTGATTTTACCTAGTGAGAGTAATTATAGACATTTGCTGAGGAAAGACAAAAACTAATAAAAATTGAAATTTATAGGTTCTCCATTGTATTTCTAATTAGTAATTTACAGAGAAAGTAAATTTCAAATAAAATCTCAATATGATTCTAGCTGCAGCAATTCT
>NW_006934493.1:2744-3570 GCF_000298275.1 Orycteropus afer afer
TTTCTAGCCACAGATTTTGAAAAGCATTTAAAAACAGTTACACAGTATACTTTCCTGGATGTTATCTTTCCTTTGATACAGATGAGTGACTTTTTAAAAAAGTATTTTTAAAATAGTTGCTTTCCTCAAGGCTAGCCACCTCACTCTAATCTCTTTTTAGCCTCTTGCTCCTCTTCCTCCACTCTTATATTTCCAAGTCTTTTGTCACTCCTGATATATTTTCCAACATTTTATTAAGTGGGATGGACCAAATGCAGTATTTTATTCTATGTTGGCATCCATTTTGAAACCATGAAAGAAAAGTATTCTAGGTCACAGCACTTGGTTTTTGTCTAGGTTTAATTCCTACTGCATGTTCTAATTAACTCAACCATTTCTGTCCATTTTCCTTTTCTTTTTAATAAAAGGTTACAAAAAGCTCAAATCTACATGGTTGAAAATAGAGATATAAAGGGTAAAAATGGGTTTGCTTTAAGTGCTTAACAATTAAAAATACAGAAAAGAAATTGGTATCCTGGAGTTTTACTGCAATGCCCACAGTGGCAGGAAAGGAATCTCATATTTACTATTTCCAGGCCATGTTAATAATGCAGAAACTCCATATTTGTATATAAACTTGCTTTCAGAGAGCTCCAATCTCTATTATAACATTTTCTCTAACCATGACAATGTTCTCCTTGGAAGGTTTAGATATTTATTTTCTTTTCAATGTTACAAATGAAAAACTGAGAGATCCAGCAAGATGGTGGACTAGGCAGAAAGACTGCACAGACCCTCTTCAACAAAGAAAAGGGAAATCAATTAACACAGACACAGAAGATAATCC
>NW_006934494.1:0-951 GCF_000298275.1 Orycteropus afer afer
GCCCACTGGAGCTAGAGGCGTTTCTTCACTCAAGACAGCTGCTGGCTACTAAGGCTGAAAAGCCCAAGGTTGACAAGTAAAAAGGCACAGTCCTGATGTTACCAAACTACACAGCAGGCCATTAATTTAAGTCCATTTTAAGTCCCAAGGTTGGCAGAGTATGGCAGGCTGCTAAACAACAACACGGCTACATGCATGCAGGGTCTAAGCATGCCATAAGCTAGAGACCATTCCAAAAGGTGTTTCTTATATACGGGAAGCAGACCACATATCCAAAGCAGCTACTCAGCTTCTTGTGGTAGATTCCACCATGGAGTTGATTGCCACTCTCATCATGGGGAATAACTACCACCAGCGGCCCAGCCACTCAGCCAGGCCCAGCCAAGTTGACACACAAATATAACCACCACACCATTCAACCAGCAATTTATGAATTTGTCCTGAGGAATAGGAGGGAGGAAAATGGAGTGGGGGGCCAGTAATGCCTGAAGTCTCTCTCAGAATTTCTAATTGTGCTTATGCTTAAGACACCCCAAACAGAAAAAGGTACCAGCTTCTCCCACCTCCCCATGGCCAAACCATTTCCACTAGCTACACTCTGGGTGATGGTCAGGGGTTAAAGAAGGGTAAGTGGGATCCTAGAGAATAGGAAGTCAATTGATTAATTGGTTGGTAACTTTTCAGAGACTCTTCCATGGAACCTGTGAGGTCCTAAGCCCTGAGTCAGCTGTCTGGTAAAGGAGGAGGAAGGCAAAGGAAGAGAGGTGGTAACTCTTTGTTGTTCCTGTGTGTTCAGCCCAGGCATTCTGGCTAAAGAATCAAAGTAAACCTCCTGTGCCCTGTGTCCAGCTCACCCTTTACCAGTGGGCCTTCAGGGAGCCCAGCCCAAACCAGAAAATGCCAGTTAGCAACTAGAAATAGGACTCCTGTGGAAAACAACTACGCACTCAA
>NW_006934494.1:2006-2999 GCF_000298275.1 Orycteropus afer afer
TGGACATTGGCCAGGCCCTTGGCCCGCTGCCTAAATTATATCCAGTTGGCATTTATTGGGCACCTGCTATGGACAAGACATTCTGCTAGGCACTGAGGGGTTTCTGTTCCACAGTATCTGTAGCCATTCATGGGGATGGCACACATGAAAACGGACTATATAAGGTACGGTGACAGCTTAGTACAAGAAAAGTATTCTAAAGAAATACAGAAAAGCCAAAGAGAAGGAGGATACTCTTCAGCATCTGAGCAAGCCCTAAGTTCTGTTTTGTTGTAAGTTTTGTTGTTAGTTTACTGGATTGTGTTGTTTCTATTCTTGGACCTATGGGGAGCTGCTTCTCCCTGGCATTGAGGGAGCAGTGAGATTGAGCTCAGAGATAATTAAAGGCACTGGTACAATAAATACAAAAGTTCTACGTGGGCAGATGTTCTTTTATGTCCCCACACAGACAAACAAGGCAATAGCTTCTAGCATATTTCTGCGTAGGAGTCAATTCTCCTATATTTTTCCTTATGAAAACAGTTCTTCTAATGCTCCCTGATCTTTTCTCTCAGACTGTTAGGAAGAGCTGTGATGGCTTTTTCTGCTCTAACTCTTTGATTGCCAGCTCATTTCCCAATTTGGAGCTGATTACTAAACTGCTTAAAAATTTAAGGGGCAGAGGCAACAGGCTTACTGACAAGCTTACATTTATTGCCATGGTGTCTGAGGACATGGCTTTTAGTTGAGAAGCTTCTTTTTCTATCATAGAACAAACTATTCCTTGCCAGTGTGGCTATGTTGCTATTTTCATATGTTAAAGTTAGACAAGCATCTGAAGTTTTTACAGACCTAGGAACTGCTTTCAGGGTTAATGCTGCATAAAACAAAACTAACTATAAATTGCATTTTTTTTCTTTCTATAAATAAGGTTTCAACTCATAATCATTTGGAGAGAGATTTTGCTCTTTTTTTTTTTTTCGTGGCTTAAGGTTATTTTTCCCTCCTACTGTT
>NW_006934495.1:0-795 GCF_000298275.1 Orycteropus afer afer
GGATTCCATCCTTTTATATGTTTTGGAATAGTTTGAATAGGATTGGTGTCAGTTCTTCTCTGAATGTTTTGTAGAATTCTCCGGTGAAACCGTCCAGGCCAGGACTTTTTTTAGTTGCTAATTTTTTAATGACCTGTTCAATTTCTTCTTTTGTTATGGATCTGTTCAACTTTTCCACATCAGTCTGTGTTAGTTTATGTAACTTGTGTATTTCTAGAAATTTGTAAATTTCTTCCAGATTTTCAAATTTCTTCCACACAGTTCTTCATAGTAGCCTGATATTATCCTTTTTATTTCAGTTGGTTTTGTTGTGATGTCGCCCATTTTGTTTCTTATTCATGTTATTTGTATATGTCCCTCTTTTCTTTGTTAAATTTTCCAGTGGTTTGTCAATTTTATAAATCTTTTAAAAAAAGCAACTTGTGGTCTTGTTGATTTTTTCTATAGCCCTTTTATTTTCTGTTTCATTGATTTCTGCTCGAATCTTGATTATTGCCTTTCTTCTGGTGACTGTAGGCTTTCCTTGCTGTTCTTTTTCTAATTGTTGGAGATGTTGGTTTACACTGTTGATTTTGGCTCTTTCTTCTTTTTTGATATCTGCATTTATTGCTATAAATTGGCCTCTGATCACACTTCTGCTGTGTCCCAAATATTTTGGTATGTTGTGTTTTCATTCTCATTTGATTCAAGGAATTTTTATATTTCAATTTTTATTTCTTCTCTTACTCAGTCTTTCTCAAGGAGGGTGTTGTTCAGTTTCCATGTGTTTACTCTTTTTCTGTTGATCTTCCTATT
>NW_006934495.1:2730-3374 GCF_000298275.1 Orycteropus afer afer
ATCAATTCTACTTCTCTGTCCTTCCAATGTGTCATCCATTTCTGACAATTTAGTATTAATCTTCTGGATTTCTATCTGTAATTTAGAATAATTTCCAATTTTGCATTTTTTTTTTTTCATTTTGTTCTTATATTTTCTTCCAATATTCTTCTAGGGTTTTTTCTTTGTTTTCCTTGGTCTGTCTCTTAATCCTTTGAAGATACCTAACTAAAATTCTTTTGAATTCCTTATCAGAGAGTTCCAATGCTGCTTCTTCCTCAGGGATGTGTTCTGGGTCTATATCCTGTTCCCTTGTTTCTATCACTTTATCTTGCTTCTTTGTGTGGACTGTGATTGCCTGTTGTCTCTGAGACATCATGGTGTTGTTGTATTTGGATCTCTCTTAAGTGTTTGTGAAGAGCTGCCAAGGGTGAGACAGGTTCTTCTTGGTGGTTGTTTTTTGTTGGCTCTTTGGTGGAGAAGGAAGTGGTGCCTCTCACTCAGTAAGTGAAGCTGCAGGATGGGTTGGTATAGTTGTGTCCTATGTGGACTGTTGCTGTCTTCCACTCAGTTAGACAAAAATAACAGTTGAATAACCATCAAAAAAGTAAAAGCAAATGGACAAAAAATACACCATGTAATCACACATGAACAGTAACCAAAAA
>NW_006934496.1:0-952 GCF_000298275.1 Orycteropus afer afer
ATTTTGGTCAATGACATGGGACAGAGTGTATGTGAACTGCTGTATGAAAAGTGAATTTACTCTGTAAATCTTCACCCAAATCAAAATAAAATTAAAAAAAAAACAAAAACATTGCAAAAGAACGTTGACAGGGAACTGCCAGAAATTGAAGCCCAATTCAGAAGAGGACATGGGATGAGGGATATCATTGCTGATGTCATATGGATCTTGGCTAAAAGTAGAGAATATCAGTAAGACATGTATCTTTGTTTTATTGTCTATGCAAAGTCATTTGACTGTGTGGGTCACAACAAATTATGGAAAACATTTCAAAGAATAGGAATTCCAGAACACTTTATTGTTTTGTGTTCCTGAGGAACCTGTACATACACCAAAAGGTCATCGTTTGAACAGAAAAAGGAGATACTGCATGGTTCACACTCAGGAAAGGTGTGCAACAGGGTTGCATCTTTTCACCATTTTATTCAATCTGTATGCTGAGCAAATAATCTGAGACATTGGACTCTATGAAGAAGAACATGACATCATGATTGGAGGAAGACTTGTCAACAACCTGTGATATGCAAATAACAACTTTGCTTGTTGAAAAGGAGGAGCACTTACTAACGAATCTTAGACTACAGCCTTCAGTATGGATTACACCTCAACATAATATAAACAGACGTCCTCACAACTGGACCAATAAACAACAAAATGATAAATGAAGAAAAGATTGAAGTTGCCAAGAATTTCGTTTTACTTGGACCCACTATCAATGTCAAGGTTGTTTTTGTTGTTGTTAAGTGTCGTCGAGTCATTTCCGACTCATAGCGACCCCATGCACAGCAGAACAAAACACTGCCCGATCCCACGCCAGACCCACAATCCCTGCTATACTTGAACCCATCATCGCAGCCACTGCGTCAATCCATCTCGTTGAAGGCCTCCCCTTCTTTCTTCTCCACCCTACCAA
>NW_006934496.1:1617-3229 GCF_000298275.1 Orycteropus afer afer
GAAGAATGAACAAATCTGTCTTGGAAGTACAGCCAGAATGCACCTTAGAAGTGAGAACAGTGAGGGTTTGTTTCTCATACTTTGGACATGTTATCAGGAGGGACCAGTCCCTGGAGAAGGATATCCTGCTTGATAAAGTAGAGGGTCAGCAAAAAAGAGGAGGACCCTCAACAAGATGGACTGACACAGTGGCTGCAATAACGGGCTCAAACACAGCAAGTGTGTGTAAGGATGGGATGGAACCAGGGACTGTGTATACAGATATACAGAGTCACTATAAATCAGAACTGACTTGGTGGCACCTAACAACAGTTGTAAGTAGTTAAGTTGTATGAATATGCACAATTTGTATATACATTGTTCCTATTGATAGACATTTAGGTATTTTCCAGTTTTATTGCTATTATAAAATATGTTGCTTTGAAAAAAAAATTTCTTTCTATAACAGCAGGGAAATTTCCTTGCTAGTCCAATAATTTAACTTTCAAAGCTAGAACTGTCATAAATTGGAGTATTCTCTTTGGGGTCTTTACTACTGGGGTAGAATTAGAGCACAGTCCTTGGTTATTGCTGCTCTTCCTGTGTAAAGCTCTGTTACTCATTTCTCCTAGCTAACTTCAGGCTAGTCCTCCTGGAGAGTATTTACTCCTCTATCATAACTCACCTGACTGCTCATGCCCAAACTAGTACACTGCACTTATGTGAGCATACTTTCAAATTCTGGCACTTGGTTGTCTAGGACCTTAGAAAGATAAGCAATCTTTTATGTTTGTTTGTATTTAACAAATCGTTGTTGTTTTTTGCCCTCGACTCCGTCTTACGGCAACTTCAAGTGTGCAGAGCAGAACTGCTCCACAGGGTTTTCAAGGCTGTAACCTTTCAGAAGCAGATCACCAGGCATGTTTTCTGAGGTGCCTCTGTGTGGTTTCAAACTGCCAATTTTCTGGCTAACAGTCAAGTGCTTAATAATTTGCATGCCCCGGGGACCTGAAAAATATGCAGTCTATAGCAGCAACACTTCTCTACTCTTGCCACCACTGTTGGTGTGGTTATCTTGCCTGTAGTTTAAACCCACTTTCTCTGAACCTTTACATTCTGAACTCTTGAAGTGCTAAAACACTAATGGCAAAAGCTGCTGCTTTCACAGCTCTCTGAATCACAAACTAGAACCCGAGTATCAAAATGAGATTTAATTTCCCAAACTAGAGTTGTTAGATAAGGCTTGTTTGTTTTCCAACCAGGCTGAAGTGTTGACAGCCTAGTCTTCCTACTTTCTCAGAGTCAGAGAGCAGAAAAGAATGTCACTGAAGAGGTCACCAGCCTGACCACAGCAGACAAGCTGATAAACTAGCCCCAACGACTACCAATAAGCTTGCACTACTGCAAAGCTATCCCATGAAGAAAACACCCAGCTGTACTCTGCCATGTAAGAGTTCCATTTTTGTATTGTGTCTGTTTTTTAATTTATTTAATCGAAGTTAGCCTCTCAGCAGTGTTGGAGAGTGCTGATCCAATTGTCCCCTCTCACAGCTCCCCTGACATGAATCCTCTGGTTATTTGAGAGCAGAAGCTAACTACACCATTGTCGTTTGGAGCTCACTAGAGTCTGGTG
>NW_006934497.1:0-607 GCF_000298275.1 Orycteropus afer afer
CAGTCATAATTAATTTGAGGTAACTGTCAGTTAATTGGCATAACTTTTAAGTTCAGATCAAATTTAACAATTAAAATAAAATCCTTTAGCATTAACTTTGTTGCTCTTGACAATATGATTTAGAGACAAAAATAGAACTGGGAACAAGTATTGTAACTGCCTCTAAAAATGTTGGAAATAGCACTTCTCTCTTCTTTTTTTTCTTCTTTTTTTTTTCCCCCATGTACAAAGAAAGCCATTTCTATATTTTGTGATTTAAAATACCAACCCTGATTTATTTCCACCTCAAGTTCTAAAGCCTTCCTATAGGACTGGCTGTAGTATGGATAGGGCAGGCAGGGTAGACTGGCATAATTAAAAGAGGTTGGGAAGGTTGGGGAATGTTACATTATATAGGAAAGGACTTATGACAGTAACATGACATCTTAGGGTTTTGTTGTTATTGTTGTTATTTATTTCTGCATCACAAATCACCATACATTTATCTGCTTAAAATAGCACAAATGTGTTACCTCATAGTTTCTGTGGGTCAGCTGTCTGGTCACAGTGTGATTGTATTTTCTGCTCAGTGTCTCACTGTACTAAAATAAAGGGGTTGGTTAGAGCT
>NW_006934497.1:2047-3131 GCF_000298275.1 Orycteropus afer afer
GGGCCTGGTCGAGTGGCTGGGCAGCTGGTGGTAGTTATTCCCCATGATGAGACTGGCAATCAACTCTATGATGGGATCTACCACAAGCAGCTGAATAGCTGCCTTTCGGATGTGGTCTCCTTCCAGTATATAAGAAGCAGCTTTGGGAATGGTCTCTAGCTTATGGCATGCTTGGACTGTGCATGTAGCTGTGTCATTGTTCAGCAGCCTGCCATACTCTGCCAACCTTGGGACTTACAATGGACTTGAATTAAAGGCCTGCCATGTGGTTTGATAACATCAGGAGTGTGTCTTTTTACTTGTCAACCTTGGTTGACAGACAGCCAGCAGCTGTCTGAGTGAAGAAAAGCCTCTAGCTTCATTGGGCTGGGACATAAAAGCAGAGCTAAAGCCCAAGGCTGGTGAGCTTTCCCCCAGCCCCTAGAGCCTGGCACTTTGAACTTGGACTTAAAGTCTCCAGATTGTAAGAGAATAAATTCCTGTTTGTTAAGGCCATCCCATTTGTGGTATATATTCTTGTCAGAGTGGCACTAGGTAACCAGAACAGCAACCTACTTCCTTAAAGATTCACAGCCTTGGATACCCAATGGTGGTTGCTCTGAGTGGGAATAGACTCAGTGGCAGTGAGTTCGGTTTGTTTTTCTTGGAGTATTGAGCCCAGAAGTGGATATTTAGCATATATTTGTTTTATTTAATTGTTTCTGAGAGCATATTTCTGAGGTAAACTTTGTGGTGGAAAAAATAGGATTTAACTTTGGGAACTTGAATTCTAGCCCAGATCACCTTAAACTATGTATGCTGAGATTATATGTAAGTCACTATCCTCAGCTTCTTCAGTTGACAAATGGTGAGTTGAATAAGATTTTCTCTGACTATACATCTGTAAGGACAGTTTTCTACTTTACAAAATAGTTATATATTAACCAATTTCCAAATGGAGTTTGGGAGATATACAAAATGAAAATAAAATGATCATTTTTTTTTTTCAATGCAGCTATTAACTTTGTTAGTATTTATTAGATAAAAAGGATAATTTAAAAATAATTTCCTCTATTTATACAAATGGTTTCCAACATGAAACTGA
>NW_006934498.1:0-1720 GCF_000298275.1 Orycteropus afer afer
TCGGCTGGCACAGGACTGGGCAGTGTGTCATTCTGCTGTACATAAGGTCGCTATGAGTTGGAGACAACTCAACAGCACCTAACAACAACAACAACAATCTCTAAATAAGGACAATTATAAAGTCATATTTGTGCCTGACATGATATGCTAACATGCATTCAACCAAAAACACATTGACCCTGTTTACATTTTATAGTTCACAATAGAAGAAAACAAAAATATTTTATAAACACATACAATGAAGAAATATAACAGAGTTCTCATTTCTGCAACTGGTCACATACCCTTAGCTATGCCAAGCAACTGCCAAGTTGACAAGGGTTGGACTGTGATAGTTGGGGTTGTGTGTCAAGTTGGCTGGACCACGATGGTGAGTGGTTTAAGCAACTGTGATGTCATTATTCCCATGATGAGATTGGATGTATATGCTTTGAGCAGTCAATAGGTTGAAAAGGAGTTTCCCTAGGGGTATGGCCTGCTTCCAATATAAATATGGACATCCTGGGAAAAAGAGATCTGGCTCTTGTGGTGCCTATAACTGTGAGCAAACAATCCACCATTCTGCCTGGTGATCTTGGATTCATCATCCACCAAAGCCAACAGCGGGTATACTGCCTGCCACCCTTGAACACTGACAACAGCCCCTGCAGCTTCGTGAATTGGAAAAAGGCTCCAGTTTGACGTTTGATCCAGGAACTTGGGAATTGTCAGTTTCTATACCTATGTGAACCATTTTCCTAAGATAAATTTCTCTCTCTCTCTCTCTAAGCTTTATTGGTTTTGCTTCTCTGGAGAACCCAGCCTAACATGCTATTGCATACACAACACTACATTATCAGTAACGACAGGCAAGAAGATTAGATATGGATAGGTGAATGAGAAAATACTCATGACCACACATAGGACTGGCAGACAATATTCCCACATATGTACTTGTATCTTCAATACAAATGTCCATATAAAATTTAAACATAACAGGGAGCAAAGTTAGGATAACTTTTTAGCCACAACTAAGCACCTTGAGAGAGTGAGTCACTGGGCCAGCCGACTTGGAACCATGGTCATAGGGGGCATCAAGCTCAACTGGCACAACATAGTATGTGAAAGTATTATTTTACATCTTACGTTGGCAAGCAGCGACTGGGGTCTTAAAAACTTGCAAGTGGCCATCTAAGATGCAACTGTCAGTCTCTCCTTGTCCAGAGCAAATAAGAGTTAGTTGGAGTTAAATAAAATGAAAACACAGCATACTAACTTTATGTGATGAAGCAAAAGCCATACTTAGAGAAAAATGTGTAGCAATAAATGCCTACATGAAAAATGAAGATCTTGAATAAGCAGCAGACTTGAAGACACTAGGAATTAGAAAGATCAGAGAAAACTAAGCCTAAACCTACCTGAAGAAAGGAAGTAACAAAAATCAGAGCATAAATAAATAAAATTAAAAAACAGATAATACAGAGAATCAACAAAACCAAATGTTCATTCTTTGAAAAAAATCAATAAAATTAACACACCTTTAGCTGTTGTTGTTAGGTGCCGACAAGTCATCTTTGACTCATAGTGACCCTATGCACAGCAGAATGAAACACTGCCTGATCCTTGCTATACTTGAGCCCATCACTGCAGCCACTGTGTCAATCCATCTTGTTGAGGGCCTTCCCCTCTTTCATTGACCCTTCACCTTACCAAGCATGACATCCTTCTCCAGGGAATGGTC
>NW_006934498.1:3240-3933 GCF_000298275.1 Orycteropus afer afer
GACTGCTGCTTCCATTGGTGTCAATTGTAGAACCAAGCAATGTGGAGTCTTTGACAACTTCAAACTTTTCCCCATTTATCGTGATGCTGCTTATAGGTCCAGTTGTGCGGATTTTTGTTTTCTTTATACTGAGATGTAATCCATACTGCAGACTGTAGTCTTCAATCTTCATCAGTAAGTACTTCAAGTCATCCTCACTTTCACCAAGCAAAGTTGTGTCATCACCGTATCACAGGTTGTTAATGATTCTTCCTCTAATTTTGATGCCACGTTCTTCTTCATATAGTCCAGCTTCTCGGATTATTTACTCAGCATATAGATTGAATAAGTGTGGTGAAAGGATTCAACCCTGACGCACTCCCTTCTTGATTTTAAATCACAGAATGTCCCCTTGTTCTGTTCAAAAGACAGCCTCCTGGTCTATGTACAGGTTCCTCATGACGACAATTAAGTGTTCTGGAATTCCCATTCTTCTGAATGTTATCCACAATTTGTTATAATCCACACAATCAAGTGCCTTTGCATAGTCAATAAAACACAAGTAAACATCTTTCTGGTAGTCTCTGCTTTGAGCCTAGATCCATCTGACATCAGCAATAATATCCCTTGTTTCATGTCCTCTTCTGAATCCAGCTTGCACCTCTGGAAGTTCTCTGTCAATATACTGCTGCAACCGTTTTTGAATTATCTTCA
>NW_006934499.1:0-1950 GCF_000298275.1 Orycteropus afer afer
GCAGCAACACACCCAAATGAGGAATATGTTGCCTCCAAAATCCAAAGAGACCCACCAGACGTTGTGCCTTCTTTTTAGTTGTGGGGGAAGCCAGATACAATAACTTATCCTTCACTTTAGTAGGAATATCTCGACATGCCCCACACCGTTGGGCCCCTAGAAATTTCACGGAGGTGGAAGGTGCCTGAATTTTTGTTAGGTTAATTTCCCACCCTCTAGCACGCATATGTCTCACCAATAAGTCTAGAGTCATTGATACTTTTTCTTTACTAGGTCCAGTCAGCATAATGTCAGCAATATAATGGACCTGTGTGATGTCTTGTGGAAGGGAAAGGCAATCAAGATCGCTACGGACTAAATTATGACGTAGTGCCAGGGAATTGATATACCCCTGAGGAAGGACTGCAAAAGTATACTGTTGGCCTTGCCAGCTGAAGGCAAACTGCTTCTGATGGTCCTTTGAAATTGGGATCAAGAAAAAGGTATTGGCCAGATCAATAGCTGCATACTAAGTACTAAGAGATGTACTAATTTGCTCAAGCAATGAAACCACATCAGGAACAGCAGCTGCAATTGGAGTCACCACCTGATTACGTTTACGATAATCTACTGTCATTCTCCAAGATCCATCTGTTTTTTGCACAGGCCAGATAGGTGAATTAAATGGGGATGTGGTGGGAATCGCCACCCCTGCATCCTTCAAGTCCTTGATGGCGACAGTAATCTCTGCAACCCCTCCAGGGATGCGGTACTGCTTTTGGTTTACTATTTTTGTAGGTAGAGGCTTCCACTTGGCTTTTCCTACCTAATAGCCCTTACTCCACATGTCAGGGACCCAATGTGGGAATTCTGCTAATGGCTCAGTATATCTATTCCAATTATGCATTCTGGCATTGGGGAAATCACTACAGGATGGGTTCGGGGACCCACTGGACCCACTGTGAGACGCACATTGCCTAAGACTCACTCCATCAATAATTTGACCTCCATATGTCTGCAGTCTGACTGGTGGGCCACGATGATGCTTTGGGTCTCCTGCAATTAGTGTCAGTTCAGAGCCAGTGTCCAGTAATATCCGAAAAGTCTGATTATTTCCTTTTCCCCAATGAATACTCTTGTATTTTACTCTTGTAAAAGGCCTCAGATCCCTTTGGGAAAGGCTAGGAGAAAGACTAACATTATAGATTTTTGGCAATGTAGTGGGGATATTCCTCAAAGGGACCTGTCCTCCCCTTAATTCAAGGGGGTGTGCGTCTGTAAACTGACTCAAGTCTGGGAATTGATTGAGAGGTCGTGACTCTATATTCTGGTGATTCAATCTAGGTTGCTGTTCACGTGATCTAGAATTCTTCTGTCTATACAGATCAAGTAAATATTTAGTAGGCGTGCCATGTATTTCACTACTAGGAACACCATGAGCAAGTAGCCAATGGTATAATTCCACTCAAGTCAGACTATTCTGATTACTGTTCTGACTCTGCTGTCCATTATGGTAAACACCCCCACCTTGCTTTTGTCGATTAACTGCTGCCACTTGGCCCCTACTACCATGGGGGTCCAGTCAGCCCCATCATATGTAAGTGTCTTAGTTCAATCAGGGCAGTTCCCACTGTCAAATCAGGTTTACATAAAATAACAATCACAGCAGTCTTCAAGGATGCTGGAGCTCCCTTTACAAATTTATTCCTCACGGTACTGGTGAAAGGTGTGTCTTCTGGACTCTCCGTTTCTGGCTCTAGGGGTCTAATCTGATAAATCCATTCTAACAGGCCAATTTCCCTAAGCCTCTGGTAACCTTCTTCTACATTAAACCAAGGCAGGTCTGGTACTTCAACTTGACTTAAGGTAGGCCACTGCATAATCCATGCCTCAGTAAGCCAACCAAATAAACTATTGGATCCTTTCCTAACTTATCAAGCTGAGACATTGAATGAAGAATCCATACTTAGT
>NW_006934499.1:2515-3145 GCF_000298275.1 Orycteropus afer afer
TCCATATCCTGATCTTCCTGATTATCTGTCCATATGTCCCCATTCCAGGTTTCAGGATCCCATTTTTTCCCAATCAATGCCCTCACTTTAACACCAGAAACTGTTCTGGATTGGCAATTTAGCTGGCATTGTAATTCAGCCACCCTTACAATAGGACTCTGGGTTTGGTTTTCAGCAATATCAGCTCTGTTACTAGAAGATATAAGGCTTTCTTTCAGAGCACAGCTGGAAGCACTGAGGTCTTTTATGGTGCTTAAGCCAAGACTCAGCAGCTTTGAGCTCATCTCGCTCTTTCACTACTTTGTCCAGTATAAGTAGGACCAACCAACCAGCTTCCTCACGCTCCTCATTCTGAGAAAATTGCAGAAAAGTATCAAATATCCGATCACCCAGAGTGTCACTTCTCACAAGTACTTGATCTATTGGTGTTATTTCATGTATTAATTTTGCCACCTCACACCATGGATTAGTAGGGCCCTCTTTACTAGCAGGCGTAGAGTCACTAGTGTGATTAAAATTAATCAAACTGGAGAACCAATCTAGGAAGCCCATCCTTATGAACCACTCCCGGTACCAAATGTGTTAGACTGGGTTCTCTAGAGAAACAAAAACCAGCAAATCTTATATATA
>NW_006934500.1:0-520 GCF_000298275.1 Orycteropus afer afer
CAAAGAGGGGTCACTATGAGTCAGATACAACTCCATGGAAGTGAGCTTGCTGGGCTTGGTCTCCATTTCTAAAAGGAGCCCTGGAGGCACAATGGTTAAATGCTCGGCTGCTAACCAAAAGGTCAGTGGTTCAAACTTGCCAGCCACTTAACCTGAGATAGATGTGGCAATCTGCTTTCATAAAGATTATAGCCTTGTCATCTGTGAAATACTCTATAACATGGATGAACATAGAGGACATATGCTGAGTAAAATCAATCAATCACAAAAGAACAATATTGTATGAGACCACTACTATAAAAAGTCAAGAAAAAGTTTTCACATAGGAAAAATCATTCTTTGAAGGCTACCAGGCGTGGGAGAAGAAGAGAGAGTAAATTACTAACTAGAGGGTATATACATATTAACTTCAGTGAAGGGAAATGCAATATACAATAAGGGGGAGGTCAGCACAAAATGATCAAGGCAAGGGAACACACAGGGAGGAACATAAGCATTAAAGGCAACAAAGATGAATACT
>NW_006934500.1:2225-3013 GCF_000298275.1 Orycteropus afer afer
CCACTCAAGAACTAGGGGACTGGAGCCACCCAGTGAAGGAGATCTGTACAGATACCACCCATTGAAGATCTGTACAGGTGCCAAGTTGACAAGGGGTGGAATTGTGGTAGTTATGTTTGTGTGTCAACTTGGCTAGGCCTGGTTGAGTGGCTAGGCAGTTGGATGTAGTATTCCCTATGATGACACTGGTAATCAACTTCATGATGGAATTTACATCCTTAGGGATGTGGTCTGCTTCCTGTACATAAGGAGAAGCCTTGGGGAACGGTTTCCAACTTATGGCATGCTTGAACCCTGCATGTAGCCGTGTCATTATTCGGCAGCCTGCCATGCTCTGCTGACCTTGGGACTTCCAATAGACTTGAATTAATGGCCTGCTGTGTGGTTTGGTAAATCGGGACTGTGCTTTATTACTTGTCAACCTTGGGCTTGTTAGCCTCAGCGGCCAGCAACAGAGTGAAGAAAAGCCTCTAGCTTCAGTGGGCTGGGAGCAGGAGGCAGAGTTGAAGCTCAAGGTTCAGGGGTTTCCACCCAGCCCCTGGAGCCTGGCACTTTGAACTCGGACTTAAAGCCTCCAAACTGTAAGAGAATAAACTCCTGTTTGTTAAAGCCATCCAATTTATGGTATATTCTTGTCAGAGCAGCTCTAGGTAACCAAAATAGCCTCCATGACTGAACTTTCAGCCAAACAACAGACAGGCCTATAAGGTGAGTGATGATATTAGGAAGCTATGCACTCATTAGAACAATCAACCATGTGAGATTAAAAGGGCAGCATTTGCCCAGGG
>NW_006934501.1:0-1783 GCF_000298275.1 Orycteropus afer afer
TGGAAGAGTTGCCTCCTCAAAGTAGAGTTGACCTTAATGATGTGGATGGTGTACTGCTCTTAGGACCTTCATTTGCTGATGGATTATGACTCAAATAGAAAGAAATAGCTGCAAACATTCCTTAATAATCAGAATGTAGAATGTTTGAGTATGAACCTAGAAGAACTGAAATTGTAAAATGAAATACAACACATAAAGATCAACATCCTAGGCTTTAGTAAGCTGAAATGGGCTGGTATTGGCCATTTTGAATCAGAAAATAATATGGTCTACTGTGCCAGGAATGAAAAATTGAAGAGAAATGACATTCATTGTCAAAAAGAAATTTTCAAGATATATCCTGAAGTACAATGCTGGGAGTGATAGGATAATATCTATAGGCCTACCAGGGAGACCAGTTAATACAGCTATTATTTAAATTTACATACCAACCACTAAAGCCAAAGATGAAGAAACTGAATTTTTACCAACTTCTGCAGTCAGAAATTGACCAAGCATGCAATCAAGATGTATTGATAACTAGGTTTTCTTTGGTGGTTAGAATGCAAAAATTGGAAACTAAAAAGCACCAGTCATTGAAAAATATGGCCTTGGTGATAGAACTGATCCTAGAGACTTCATGATAGAAGTTGGAAGACCAATAACTTATTTATAGAAAGTATCTTTTTCAACAACATATATAGTGATCATACCAGTGGATCTCACAGATGGAATACATAGGAATCAAACTGACTATATCTGTGAAAAGGGGCAGTGGAAAAACTCAATATCATCAGTCAGAACAAGACCAGGAACTGACTCTGGAACATCCATTGCTCATATGCAAGTTCAAGTTTGAAGCTGAAGAAAATTAAAACAAGTCCACAAGAGCTAAAATGTGACCACGAGCATATCCCACTTGAATTTAGAGACCCTCTGAAGAAAAAATTTGATGCAATGAACACTAGTGACCGAAGACCAGACAAGTGGCAGGATAACATCAAGAACATCATACATGAAGAAAGTAAAAGGTCAGCAGAAAGACCAAAATAGATGTCAGAAGAGACTCGGAAGTTTGCTTTTTGAATGTAGAGTAGCTATAGCAAATGGAAGAAATGATGGAAAAAAGAGCTGAATAGAAGATTTCAAAGGGCAGCTTAAGAAGACAAAGTGCAATATCATAATAAAATATGCAAAGAATTAGAGTTAGAAAATGGAAAAAGAGTAGAACATGCTTAATATTTCTTAAGTTGAAAGAAATGAAGAAGATATTCAAGCCTCAAATTGCAATACTGAAGGATTCTAAGGGCAATCAGCCTCAGGGATCCAGGTGAGGAGAGGGAAATCAGGCATGCCCAAAGCAGCAGGGCAGGAGAGAGGGAGAAAGGGGATTAAAAGGCCTAGGAATCTGGACAGAGGAGGAGTCAGCCGCAGTGACCCAGGTAAGGGTGGTAGGAGAGGTTTCCAACAGGGAGAGAAACTTGTCTGTCGGTTTGTCCTACTGTGGTGATGTGTTGATGTGAGTTTTGAGGCTGATCCACTGGTGTTTCAAACCCAGTGGGATGCACATGGTGCACAGGTATCAGACCAGCTTACAGACTGAGACAGACTAGGAAGAAGGAGGACACCATACACTTCTCAAAGAATGGGCCAGGGGAAACCTTATGAATAGCAAAGAAACACTGTTTGATACATTACCACGCAACTTTATGAATAGTCCAGTTAGGTTAGAAGGCTCTCAAAATAGGACTGGGAAAGCATTGCATCATCTGAGTAAACCCAGCCTTACTCCTATGGATAAGGT
>NW_006934501.1:3352-3816 GCF_000298275.1 Orycteropus afer afer
AAGACAATTAAAACAAGTCCAAGAGAGCCAAAATATGATCTTGAATGTATTCCTCCTGAATTTAGAGACCATCTAAAGAATAGATTTAACGCATTGAACACCAATGACCGAAAACCAGATGAATTGTGGAAGGATATCAAGAACATTATCCATGAAGAAAGCAAGAGGTCACTAAAAAGATGAGAAAAGAAGAGAAGACCAAAATGGATGACAGAAGAGAGTCTGAACTTGCCCTTGAGCAGAGAGAAGCTAAAGCCAATGGAAGAAATGACAAGATACAGGAGCTAAACAGAAGATTTCAAAGAGTAGCTTGAGCAGACAAAACCAATTACTATAATGAAATGTGCAAGGACCTGGCATTTGAAAACAAAAGGGAAGAACATGCTCAGCATTTCTCAAGCTGAAAGTATTGAAGAAAAAATTTAAGCCTCGAGTTGCAATATTGAGAGATCCTAAGGGCAAAA
>NW_006934502.1:0-815 GCF_000298275.1 Orycteropus afer afer
CCCCCTGCCCGGGGGTGCGACTTCTCTGGCCTTGATGCTAGGGCACGAGAACCTCGCCCTGGAGTGCTAATAAACCGCTTCTCTGAAACACCTCCATGTCCTGGGGTCTCGGCCACTCTGCATTACAGTCAGCATTTTCACCTGTGTCTTGGACTCTCCCCCTCCCTCCAACACTTCCCAGAGGACCCTCTCAGCTGCACCCATGTTGTGGCTCTTCCCTATTCCACCTGTCTCCTTCATCCACATCCACGTCTCCTGGCCTTTGCTCTGCATCTCAACCTCTGGGAAGACTCAGCTCCTCAATGGTCGCTGTCCGGCTGGGCTTGGACCCCTAAGGGAAGGTCTCGTAGCTGTATGTGGAGCTCCCGGGGTGGTGAATGGGAAAGACAGCATAGGTGCCTGGTTCGTTCCACGTCTGTACAAACTGGGGGTCCTCTTCCTTCTTTAGCACAAAGGTCACTGCACTCGGGGGGTCCTTGGCAAACCAGCGTGGTCGTCACACCCAGGGTCAGCCAGGGGCCAGGTAGAGCCGAGAGGGAGGGCGGGGGAAAGGAGTCTGCAGGGGACGGGGGTGGGGATCAGGAGCCCCCCGTCCCCAGCTCCGCCCTGCTCCGGGTCTACGGGGCAAACGTGAGGATGGCCACCCACCTCCTTAGATCCGGACCTGTTCCGGAGGCTCCTTATGCCTGGACACGCTCACGGTTAGTGACTGAGGCAGGGGAGAGGGGAGGGGGGAGAGTGAGGGGATGAAGTCATTGGAAGGAGGGAAAGGAAAGGGGGGCAGAAAGAGGAAAGGGTGGGATGGGAAAGCTCTG
>NW_006934502.1:1900-3043 GCF_000298275.1 Orycteropus afer afer
GTTACTTGCCATCGAGTTGGCCCCAACTCATAGCGACCCCTCCTTGGGTTTCCGAGGCAGTATCACTACAGAAGTAGGAATGCCCAACCTTCCTTCCAAGGAGTGGCTGGTGGGTTTGAACTGCCAGCCTTCTGGGTAGCAGTCAAGTGCCTTAGCCACTCTGCCACCAGAGCTCCTAGGTGCTGTCGAGTCATCTCCAATTCATAGCAACCCTATGCACAGCAGAACAAAACACTGCCCGGTCCCGCACCAGCCCCGCGATCCTTGTATACTTTAGCCCATCGCCGCAGCCACTGCGTCAATCCATCTCATTGAGGGCCTTCCCCTTTTTCGTTGGCCCTCCACATTACCAAGCATGCCATCCTTCTCCAGGGAACGGTCCCTTCTGATAACAGATCAGAGTAGATCTGAGATCAGAGTAGGAAATTGGAAACGTGAGCACAGAGACTACAGGTTGGAGTGACATGAGAAAGGGGTCAAGAGCCCAGAACGCAATTTGTCCGAAAGCTGAAAAGGGGAAGGAAGTGGATTCTTCTAGAACCTCCCAAGGGATCCAGCCCTTACCACCTCTACAGCCCCACCTCAGGGCACTACCGCGAGCAGTATCAGTTTTAGCCACATCCAACTTCCTGCGTGTCATTCTTTGGTTCTGTGCCTATTTTGGGGCATCTCCAATTGTCTTCTTCCTTTGTCATCTGGAGATAAATCAATGAGCAGAATAGACCCTTTTGTCCCTTGGAAGCTGGGGAGCCCCTTCCCTTTTCTGATCCTTCAAGTCTCTGCTTAAATTCTGCTTCCTCAAGCAAACCTCTCTTGGTGACCCTATTTAAGCAATTTCCCTTCCCCTGACTGCTCACCCGTCACTTTATTTCCTAATCTGCACTTGAGGTTTAATGATCTACAGTCATCATCTTGAAATTCATAACAACTTTATCTTTGGAGTTTTGTTTTGTAAATGAAGCCCCAGAGGACACATCATATGTAAGCTCTCCGAAACTAAACACAAGGAGAACCCTGAAAGCAGCAAGAGAATCAAATTGTCACATATAAACCAAAAACCCACTGTCACCAAGTGGACTCCAAGGCTGTCAGTCTTCACAGAAACAAAGCCCAAACCACACCCACTGCCGTGGAGTCGATTCT
>NW_006934503.1:0-527 GCF_000298275.1 Orycteropus afer afer
TGCTTCTAAGGAGCATTCTGCCTGCAATTCTTCCAGGACATATTTGTTCTTCTGGCCATCCATGGTATTTTCAGTATTCTTTTCCAACACCACAATTCAAAGGCATCCACTCTTCTTAGGTCTTTCTTATTCATTGTTGTATGTATAGGCTTTCAAACACCACAAAATAGTTCTTGGACTCCATCTTTAAAGCATATTCCATCTTAGAATGAAAACAACAAGCTATTCTTGCTTCCTCCCATTTTCCTGAAGAGGCCATATTCCTTAGTTAATACATGGCAGCATCTTACTGAGAAGAAATATTTCCTCCTACCTGACCACCAGCCTCATTGTTGTTGTTGTTATGTGCCATCAAGTTGTCTCTGACTCATAGTGAACTTATGTACGACAGAATGAAATGCTGCCCAGTCCTGTGCCAACCTCACAATCCCTACTATACCTGAACCCATTGCTTCAGATACCATGTCAATCCATCTCATTGGGGGCCTTTCTATCCTTCGTTGACCCTCCACTTTATCAAGTGTGAC
>NW_006934503.1:1847-2523 GCF_000298275.1 Orycteropus afer afer
GTTGAACTTGCATATGAGCAGTTGATGGTCTGTTTCACAATCAGCTCCTAGCCTTGTTTTGGCTGAAGATATTGAGCTTCTCCATCACCTCTTGCCACAGATGTAGTCAATCTGATTCCTGTGTTCTCCATCTTGGAAGTCCACAAGTATAGCTCCCATTTGTGTTGTTGAAAAAGATACTTGGAATGAATAAGTCATTGGTCTTGCTACATTGTATCATGTGATCTCTAGGATCATTTCTATCACCAAGGCCATATTTTCCAAGTACTAGTGATTCTTCTTTGTTTCCAACTTTTGCATTCCTATCACGAGTGATAATTAACATCTTGATTTCATGTTCAGTCAATTTCAGATTGCAAAGTCGGTAAAAATCTTTAATTTTCTCATCTTTGGCTTTGGTGGTTAGTGTATAAATTTGAGCAATAGTTGTATTTGCTGGTCTTCCTTGTAAACGTATGGATATTATCCTAGCACTGATAGGATTGTACTTCAGGATAGATCTTGATACATTATTTGTGATCATGAATGCCACATCATTATTCTTCTATTTGTCATTCCTACCACAGTAGATCATATGATTATTTGTTTCAAAATGCCCAAACCAGTCCATTTTAGCTCACTAATGTCTAGGATATCAATCTTTATGTGTTCCATTTCATTTTTCACAACTTCCAAT
>NW_006934504.1:0-1053 GCF_000298275.1 Orycteropus afer afer
AGTAGATTGCCCAACCTTCCTTCTGAGGGATGGCTGGTGGGTTTGAAACACCAGCCTTCTGGTTAGCAATCAAATGCCTTAGGAATTACCATTGTAAGAATGTCAATACTACCCAAAGCAATCCACAGATATAATGCAATCTTGATCCAGATTCCATTATCACTCTTTAAATAGATGGAAAAAATAATCACCAAATTTACATGGAAAAGAAAGAGACTGTGGATAATCAAATCACTATTAAATAAGAAGAACAAAGTAGGAGGCCTCAGACTCCTCATAGTACTATACAGCCACAGTAGTCAAAACAACCTGGTATTGGTACAATGACAGAGACATAGAGAAATGGAATGGAATTGAGAACCCAGAAGTAACATATCCATCTATGGACAGCTGATCTTTGACAAAGGGTGGAAACCCATTAAATGGGGGAAATACCATCTCTTTAACAAATTGTCCTAGCAAAACTGGACATCCATTAGCAGAAAAATGAAACAGGGCTCATGTCTCACATCATATACAAAAACTAATTCAAGATTGATCAAAGACCTAAATGTAAATCCTAAAACCACAAACAAGATCATCAAGGAAAAAATAGAGACAAACTTAGGGGCCCTAATACATGGCATAAATACACTACCAAACATATCTAAAAGCACACAAACAGCAGAAGACAAACTAGACAACTGGGATCTTCTAAAAATTAAACACATGCATCAAAACTCTGAGACCAGAATTATATCATGCTTGGCTACCACTGCTGACTGCTCTGAAAGGGATCATAGTAGGAGGTCCTGGATAGAGTAGAAGAAAATGTGGAACAAAATTTAAAATCATAAGAAAGACCAGGCTTATTAGCTGGTGAAGATGGGTGGAACCCCTGAGAGTATGGCCTTCAGACACCCTTCAAGATAGGAACTGAACTTAACCCCTGTAACTCAACTTTCAGCCAAATGATGTTGTGTTGTTGTTGTTATGTGCCGTCAAGTCGGACCCGACTCATAGCGACCCCTCCTTGGGTTTCCGAGGCAGTATCACTATGGAAGTAGATTGCCC
>NW_006934504.1:2293-3209 GCF_000298275.1 Orycteropus afer afer
GAAAGGGCCATCCACTTCTCAAAGAACTGACCAGTGAAAATCTTATGAATAGCAGTGAAACACTGTCTGGTATATTACTGGAAAACTTTATGACTAGCTCTGAAACATTGTCTGATATAGTGCCAGAAGGTGAGCCCCTCAGGTTGGAAACAAACAAACAAACAAAAAAGCCAAACTCACTGCCATTGATTCGAATCCAACTCAGCAACCCCTCCTTGGGTTTCTGAGGCAGTATCACTATTGTCCAATCTTCCTTCCAAGGACTGGCTGGGGGGTTTGAACCACCAGCCTTCTGATTAGCAGTCAAATGCCACAGAGTCGACCTTAATGATGTGGATTGATTAAAAGTTTGGAGACCCTCATTTGCTGATGGGGCATGACTCAAAATGGGAAGAAATATCTGCAAACGTTCATTAATCATCGGAACATAGAATGTACGAAATATAAATCTAGAAAAAATAGAATTTGTCAAAACTAGAATGGAATGCATAAAGATCAGTCGATATCCTAGACATTAGTGAACTGAAATGGGCTCATACTGAATTTTGAATCGACAATCATATGGTCTACTATGCCAGGAATGAAAAACTGAAGAGGAATGGCATGGCATTCGTCATCACAAAGTATGTTTCAAGATCTATGCCCAAGTACAATGCTCTCAGTGATTGGATAATATCCACACACCTACAAGGAAGACTAGTTAATACCAACAAAGTGAAAGATGAAGAAATTGAAGATTTTTACCAATTTCTGCAGTCTGAAATTGACCAAACACACAATCAAAATATATTGATAATTAGTACCATTTGGAATGTGAAAGTTGGAAACAAAGAAGAAGCAGTTGGAAAACATGGCCTTGATGATACAAATGATGCCAGAGATCACATGATGGAATTTTTTAAGACCAACGACTTTT
>NW_006934505.1:0-3204 GCF_000298275.1 Orycteropus afer afer
CTTTGTTTTATTTATATGGTTGATGACGTTGATTGTTTTTCTAATGGTGAACCATCCTTGCTTACCTGATATGGACTCTACTTGGCCATAATGTATTATTTTTTGATATGCTGTTGGAATCTATTGACTAGGATTTTGTTGAAGATTTTCACATCTATATTCATGAGGGATATTGGTCTGTAGTTTTCCTTTTGAGTGATGTCTTTGCCTGGTTTTGGTATCAAGGTTATGTTTGTCTCATAAAATGAATTTGGGAAGATTCTGTCCTTTTCTATGTTCTGGAATAGTCTGAGTATTATTAGTGTCAGTTTTCCTCTGAAAGTTTGGTAGAATTCTCCAGTGAAACCATCTGGGCCAGCACTTTCTTTTCTTTGGTAATTTTTCTATGACCTGTTCAATTTCTTTTATTTTGTTAGGGGTCCCTTTAGCATCTCTTATAAGATTGGTTTGGTTTTAACCAATTCCCTTAATTTCTGCTTATCTGGAAATGTCATAATTTCATCATCATATTTGAGGGACAATTTTGCTAGGTACATATTTCTTGTTTGTAAATTTGTCTCTTTCAGGGTTTTATATATCTGCTTGCCTGCATGGTTTCTGCCAAGAAATCTGAACTTAGTCTTATTGGTTGCCCTTTGTAGGTAACTTCATTTTTCCCATGCTGCTTTCAGGATTCTTTCTTTGTCTTTGGTTTTGGTGAGTTTGATGATGATATGTCTTGGTGATTTTCTTTTGGGGTCTATCCTGTTAGGGGTTCATTGGACTTCTTGAGTGGATATATTCTCATCTTTCATCATACCAGGAAAATTCTCTTCCAACAAATCTTTGACAATTTATTCTGTGGTTTTATTTGTCTCGTCCTGTTCTGGAATTCCAGTGACACATAAATTATTCCTTTGGATGGTATCCCATGAACCTTAGGCTTTCTTCATTTTGTTTTGATCTTTTTTCTGATTGATTGCTTTCTAAAGAAGTAATCAGGTATTTGCCTTCAATCTCACTAATTTTGTCTTCCATTCATTCAATTCTACTCCTTTGCCTGTTCAATGTGTTATCTATTTCTGAAAATTTGTATTAATTTTCTGGATTTCTGTGTGTACATTTTGATCATTTCTAATGTTTCATTTGTTTTGTCATTTTATTCTAGTATTGTCTTTCGAAGTTGTTCTAGAGTTTTCTCTGTTTTTTCCCTCAATTTTGTTAGTGTTTTCCTTGATCTGTCTCTCAATTAATTGAAGAAACCTAAGGCTAATTCTTTTGAATTCCTTATCAGGGAGTTCCAATGCTGTGTTTTCCTCAGGGAGGTGTTTTGGGTCTATATCCTGGTTCCTTGTTTCTTCTGCTTTATCTTGCTTTTTTGTGTGCACTGTGATGCTCTGTTGTTTCTGAGGCATTGTGATGTTTTTGTGTTTATATTTAATTGGTGATTGTATGTTGGGGTGACTTGCCCACAATTTTAGTTTTCTTTGTATGTTATCTATGTAAGCAGGGTACTATGCTGTGCTCCTTTATTTGCTAGTTGGCAGCACTTATACACTCACCACCTTTCTCCTTTCCTGTTGTCATTCTCCCATATGTCCCTGTTGTCCTTGGCAAACAGCTTATTTTTAGGTTCCTGGAACCTGAATAAGAATGCTGTCACTTTAAAATCCAAAATGGCTGCCACTTGTAAAGATTCCAAATGGCTGTGCCCTCGGTCACTTTAAATATCTTAAATGGCTGTCAGTTGTGAACATTCAAAATGGCTGCACCCTTGGTCTCTTTAAGTATCCAAAATGGCTGCCGCTTGTAAACAATCAAAATGGCTGCACCCTCTGGACAGCAGAAAGTCTACACTTCAGGTTGTCTCCCTCCTTGCTGTTTCCCTTCCTAGCGATAGGTCACCAGTATAGTCATCCCTGTGGCCCTTGGCAACCAGGGCTGATGTTAGGTCAATTCTTAGGTCCCAGCACAACTTGGAAATATTCAGGCTGTTGATCCCATCAGAGTAGCTGACAGTCCACTGCTCTGTCTCCATACTCACTGTTTTTGTTCAGGTTTTTCCACTAGTTAGTGTCTAATCTACTTCTATATACTTCTTTTCAAAGCTCAGGGCTCCAGGATTTTCTTCTGTGTCTCTGTCAGTTGGTTTCTCTTTTCTTTGTTGAAAAGGGTCTGTGTAGCTTGTCTGCCTATTCCTCCATCTTCCTGGAAGTCCACTTCTGATTTTATTTTAAAGGCATGGTGATTTATCACGTTATAGTACTGTCATGGATTGAATTGTGCACCATTCCCCCCCAAATTTTTGTCAACTTGGCTGGGCCATGATTTTCAGTGGTTTAGGAGTTATGTAATGATGTAGTATGGCAGGTATGTAAAGAAACTCCATAATGTGATATAATGTGATAAATTGATCAGTTATAAAAGGATTAAGATTAAGGGTGGGTTACAGCACTGTTACTTCCATCACAGCCCTGATTCACTGTAAGGGGAGCTTCCTGGAGCTGTGGCTTGCAAACACTTTTCATCTTATGAAAGATAAAAGGAGAGAAAAGAGAGCAGACAAGGAGAACTTACTGCCACCAAGAAAGAGGAGCCAGGAGTGGAATGTGTCCTTTGGACTCAGGATCCTGTGCTGAGATCCTCCTAGGAACAAGACACACACACACACACACACACACACACTCAAAAAGTCTTCCTCTAGAGCCTGTACTCTGAACTGGGACTTCTTGCCTCCTAAACTGTAAGAAAATAAATTTCTGTTTGTTAAAACAATCAATTTGCAGTGTTTCTGTTATAGCAGCACTGGAGAACTAAGACAAGTTCTGACAAAATATATTGTTTTAATAAGCATTATTTAAATTTATGAACAGAAAATAAATTGGAAAATTGAGAGCAGTGTTGGGTTGTAGAAGGAGCATGAATTTATATCAGGCTTTAGTTTTGAAATTCTTTATATAACTGAACAGAAAATATTCTGGAAGTTTGAAAGCAATACTAGACATCATGGAACATGGAATAATCATAGATTTTAAGATTTAATTCTATCATACTCTTTACCACATAAACAGCATTAAAAAAGTGCTTTATATTGTAAATTTTAAATAGCTCAACTGAAATAAATCAAATCAAATCTATTCTTTAGATGATCTCTAAATTCAGGAGGGATATATTGAAGATCATACTTTGGCTCTCTTGGACTTGTTTTAATTGTCTTTAACTTCA
>NW_006934506.1:0-1554 GCF_000298275.1 Orycteropus afer afer
CTCAGCTGCTTGTGGTAGATCCCACCATGGAGTTGATTGCCAGTCTCATCATGGGGGAATAACTACCACCAGCTGCCCAGCCACTCAACCAGGCCTAGCCAAGTTGACACACAAACATAACCACCACAGTAATGATTTCCTTATTTCTTTTTCAGCAATCTCTTTGCTGGTGTAGAGGAATCCAACTGATTTTTGGATGTTGATCTTGTATCCTGCCATGATGCTAAATCCCTCAATTAGTTCCAGTAGATTTTTGACTGAATCTCTTGGGTTTTCTAGGTATAGGATCAAATCATCAGCAAATAGGGATAGTTTGATTTCTTCCATACCAATTCAGATGCCTTTGATTTCCCTTTCTTGCCTTATGGCCCTGGCTAGGACTTCCAGTACAATGTTGAATGTTGTTGTTGTTGTTATGTGCCATCGAGTCGGATAGAAGTGGTGATAGAGGGCATCCGTGTCTGGTTTCTATTCACAAGAGGAATGGTTTCAGTCTCCTTCCATTAAGTATAATGTTGGCTGTTGGTTTTGCATAGATGCCCTTCATTATTTTGAGGAATGTCCCTTCTATTCCTATTTTGCTGAGAGTTTTGATCAGGAATGGGTGTTGGATTTTATCAAATGCCTTTTCTGTGTTAATTGATATGATCATGTGGTTCTTTTTCTTTGTTTTATTTATGTGGTGGATGATGTTGATTGTTTTTCTAGTTTTGAACCATCCTTGCATACCTGATATGAACCCCAGTTGGTCATAATGAATGATTTTCTTGATATGTTGTTGGAGTCTAGTGGCTAGGATCTTGTTGGAGACTTTTGCAGCTATATTCATGAGGGATATTGGTCTGTAGTTTTCCTTTTGAGTGATGGCTTTGCCTGGTTTTGGTATCAAGGTTATGCCTGCTTCATAAAATGAGTTAGGGAAGATTCCATCCTTTTCTATGTTTTGGAATAGTTTGAGGAGGAATGGTGTTAGTTCTTCTCTGAATATTTGGTAGAATTCTCCGATGAACCCATCTGGGCCAGGACTTTTTTTTGTTGGTAATTTTTTGATGACCTGTTCAATTTCTTCTTTTGTTATGGATCTGTTCAACATTTCCACATCAGTCTGTGTTAGTTTAGGTAAGTGGTGTGATTCTAGAAATCTGTCCATTTCTTCCAGATTTTCAAATTTGGTGTAGTACAGTTCTTCATAGTATCCTGATACTACACTTTTTATTTCAGTTGGTCCAGCTGTGATGTCATTTATTATTCATGTTATGTGTATTCTCTCCCTCTTTTCCTTTGCTACATTTGCCAGTGGTTTGTCAATTTTATTGATTTTTCAAAAAAACAACTCTGGTCTTGTTGACTTTTTCTATTGCCCTTCTATTTTCTGTTTCATTGATTTCTGCTCAAATCTTTATTATTTCCTTTCTTCTGGTGACTCTAAGCTTTTCTTACTGTTTTTTTCTAATTGTTGGAGACGTTGGTTTAAAGTGTTGATTTTAGCTCTTTCTTCTTTTTTGATGTGTGCATTTATTGCTATAAATTGGCCTCTGATCACTGCTTTTGCTG